>NC_056750.1:170927299-171159799 GCF_019279795.1 Protopterus annectens | reverse complement strand
TTATCTAACCAATCATGTAATATTTACAGGTAACCACTTATTTCCTCCATGTCCATCCTAATCCTGACGCTGATGCTTTTCTCCCTTCTTTTATTACATTTTCCAGTTCTGCCTTAGTACCTTCAGATATTTTTAACACAACATTCCAGTTTCTCCATATCTTCCTTTTCATACATTTTTTTCTCAAATCTTTCCATTACTTCCAATATTTCTTTTATCAGATATCTTACACCACCATTTTAATCATATATCACATCAATTATTCCTTCTTTTATTCTCACTTGTTTTCCACCCTAAGGTGACACCTCTTCTTGCTTACATTTTAAGAAAAATCTTTACCTAAAGAATAGATTTTTAACTTTCTGTTTTTGTTGTACAGCTTTCTTTCTGCCTCTCTTATTCTGTTTCTTTTTTCTCAATCTTCACTTGAACCCCTTCCTTTATTTATATTCTTTTTTATTTTTTATTCCATTTTCTGTCATTAAAACAGTTTCTTATACTTTTCTTTAAACACTGCCCACCATACAGACCATGTTTCATAAACCTCATTGTCATGTCCTTCCCATAATTTCTTACTCTACAGCTTTGTTTCTTTTGTCTTACTTTTCACATTAACCTTTTTATTCCTTTTCCTTTTTTTATTAACGTTTTTATTATCGCCAGTCCTTGAAATCACAGTTCTCTGACCATAAAACTAGGCAATTTTATGCATTCTTCTATTTCTTCTACCCTATTACAATATATTACATAATCTATCACCGTTTTTAATATCATTCTTTCTCTTTTCCCTACCTGTAGTCCTGCACACCTTATAACCTCTTAAGTACTTTTACATCTTGTATTATTTTTTCCCTTTTCCTTCCTTAAATTACATTCAAACTCTCGGTGATATTGAAGTGTATTAACCCACCAGATGCGCAGTAGCAAGCCCAGCCCAAGCCCTGCCTGACACATTGCAATGTAATTAATATTCAGCATCTGTGCCGAAAGCAACCCAATGTTTTATTGTAGACATTCACTACCAAAAAGGAAATGTTTTACTAGGGGCATAAAACTCAAATGCCTGTTGTACATCACATTTCAGTCAGTCATTCGGGCAGAGTTCACCCACAAAACTGTTTCTCTAAATGATACTGTTATTAATGGCTGAAACTGTTTGCAGTACCAGCACCATTGCACAACACTTGTTCAGTGGGGGGTGTGAGGGGCGCAGTGCCCCCACAAGGGGGGTGCAGCGGGGCTTGCCCCCCTGAAAAAGGAGAAAGTAAAAATTTCGACGAGGATGGACTTCATTGTGTGCATGGATTCCTTGTCAGTCATGGTGTGTTTACATATAGAAACTCTGCCCGCCACCTTGTCAATCAAGCAGGCCATGCCCATTCTTGCGCGAACTAACTGGTGAGTTAATACACTTCAATATCGCCAAACTCTCCTCAAATAATAATAAACGTATTCACCAAAACATATTTTAAGACCTCAAATATGTTTTTCCTGCCTGTCTTATCTATGCATATATAAATTGCAAATAATCATATACATCTTTCTCCTTTTCCGTCACACATCACCATCCTAGCTGATATTAGTATTGTAACATCTAATATTTTAATTTTCTTCATTTCTTATCAAAATCCATATACTTAAATATTATTCCTCCCACAGGGCCTTCATTCTTTCCTTTTTCACTTTTTAGTACATCTTGTATCTAATGAGCATGTAAGTTGTGTGTTCACCTTCTTACACCATTCAGTTACCATCAGCTTTCTGACAGAATTTATAATTTTGTTAAAATTAATACTTGGTATTTTTACATCATCCCCTTCCTTGCTTTGCTTATTTTTTCCAACTTTTATTTTTATTTTCCTTACTGCGGTGGTGGTGCTGCGGTAGCATTGTCGCCTCACAGTAAGACGTTGTCCTGTTTGATTCTCAGCTAGAGCGTGTTATGTGTGGAGACATGCGTGAATGGGCGTACCTTCGTTGAAGGTTGTGCGTCAGAGCTGGCAACATGGCACATAAAAATCTACTGCCAGTCATTAGCGGATCGGAGTTCCGATGTGGCGACCCCTAACCGGGAAAAGCCGAAAGACACAACAAAAAATGTTTATTTTCCTTCTTACCCTTCCTGCTATTAAGTTTTCGTTATGTTTTCTTGCTCTTCTCCTGTGAGAAAATCCTCCCCTTTTCCTTTACCACTTCCAAGTAATTTATACCTAATCTCTTCCTGAATAACAATGTCTTTTTTCCTCTATATTTAATTCTATTTTTTTTGAATGTATTATATGTTCTTCTATGTTTTTCTCTACAACATTATCCATCTCATCTTCACTGCTATTATTTTCAGCATTTTGTTCATCTGTTTCTTCATTCTGTAACATAGGACAGTCAAATCAAAAATGACCATGGACATTACATTTACTACACTTTGGTTCACAATTCTTAGTTGTATGTCCCTCACTTCTCTCCACATGTCTACATCTTTTTTTTCACAATCCCTTACTTAAATGCCTTTCATTTCCACAACTCTCCACAGCTCACCCCAGTATCTCACAGTCCCCCTGTTTTCATTAACATTTATTACATTTTGAACATGTTGCGTCCTTCCATCACATTTAATGTTACTAACACTTTCATACATTTCTTTCATCAAATACAGTTTTTTATATCATGCACTTTTTTATAAGCATATAAAAAAAGATGTCATCTCAACAGTTCTGATTTGTACATGCATTTTCTTTATTTTCTTTTTATATATATATTACACACACACACACACACACACACACACACACATACACACACACTTATATATAGTCTTTCTATTGTGTTGCCTCTTGTTTATTTCCTGCCTCAGACATGAATTTTTCTAATAACCCAAATGTTTCAAAAGTCACTTCACAGAAGTCCTCAGTCCCCAAATATATTAATGCATTTATGTCTTTTATAGTAAATGCTAAAGGTAAAATTATACTGTCTAAACATCACAGCTATTTAAACAAAAGTCGTTCTTTATTTTTAATTCTTACCACAGGCTTCTTAGTTCGGAGTTGCTCACTTATACTCTGTTGCTGTATTGTTCTGTTACCACATCTGCTTGTCTTCCCATTGTTACAGCATCAATACAAGATTTTTTCATACCCTGTTGCTGATGTATGCCCTTAAAAACTAGTTACGTTACCAGCCAAAAACACAACCATGTTTTTTTTTACTCCTTTACAAGCAAAATCCACTGATTTTTACATTGAAACTGTCATTTCGTCTGCTTTCACATCCATAGCATGATCAATTACCTCACTCCATCTTGCTTCTGCTCCATTTCCCAGTTGACTTTCCTTAGAGTTGCCACCTTTTAAGCGGGCCAAAGTGAGACATGGGGTTGTGGCCATTGACAAAGGCCACATCTTCTACCATGACATCACCACAGGAGTGTGAAGTTATTACACCATACTAAAATCTCACAAACCATTTAAATTATGCAGCTGTAACAGTAAAAGTAAACCATTACTGCAAAAACACACACATTATTAAGCTGTAACAGTAAGTCAAACTTACAGGGAAAAAAAGAACGCTACTCATATTAAACAGACATTTTTTTTATTTAAAAAAGCATAACACACTCTTAAATTCTACATATTGCAGTAATCATGACTATTCTGAACAAGAAAATTAAAATAATCTATATAGTACACACAAGCACACTATATTTTTAAATGTGTATAATTAAGTGTATGTTTATTGTAAATTAAAACAAAAAAGAACAAAAAAATCTACATACTGCACACTCCAAGAAAACTAAACTGAACCACTTTTTTTTAAAATGTGTACTTTGAATTTGATTTGCTAGCATGAAGAAGTGCCCAGTTTGATATAATATTTGAATAAACTTCACTGCATTTCATCCTGTAATTTACAGTCCTCGTTAGCTAAGCTTTTGACAAGTTCACAGTACAACAGTTTCACATATCTGTCCATTTATTTTTCAACAAAGAAAAAAATCTCTCTGCAAATGCATTAGATATTGGTATAAATAATAGCCTAGCAATCACCAGATATAGTGCACTCAGCTCAGGCCCTTCTCTGAAAAGCTTCAGCCACTTTTTTCCTGGAGATAAGTCTGTGGTACATAATTCTTGGAGAAAGTGCACGACCACTAAATAGTCCCAAAAAAAACATGGTCCTCATGTATGCCCTATAGACTCAGAGCAGTGGTCATACTGAGTAAGTTGCTGAATGTAAAGAGCTCAGTTAAATATAACTCAGACTATATAAACAAGTAGTTGTTTTCACTTAAATCAAACCACTAAGTACTTAACTGCTGTCCCCAAGAATATGATGAATTCTGTTTTCAGTTTGTTGAAAACAGTGCAGTCCAATGTGTTCATAAGTGCCCTAAGTTTTCCACCAAAAAAAATCTTCAGCTCTTGTCTGCAGTTTTTCCTTGACAGAGACCATTAATTAAAATGTTTCCATAGCAGTATGTGCTGCTTTTTCTAATATACTTACATGTTCATTTAAATCCACAAGAATGACACTGAGAAAGTGCAAATAGTACTTGTAGGCACTGTATTTTTGCTATGCTCATTGTCTAAAAAGTAATGCCTTATCTGCCAGGAGGTCTCCTCTTCTCCCCGGGAGAGGAAATACTACTCTGTCAGTGCTGGCAGGAATGACAGCCACCTTGTTGGCACATGCCTTACAAGATTCTCAAATTCCACTTCACAAAACTCAAAGATGTCTTTCAGGTCTGTGGCCCTTGTGGCAGACCCTAAGAAATGTCTGAAAGGTTTCATCCCAAATACTTCCACATCATAAGGTAATTGTGCTGTGGCTTTTTGGCTGCATTATGAATAATGTGGGCACCATAGTTAGCCTTCTGGAGTGATGGGCACTTTTCTTTTAATCTGGTATACACAACAGATTTCTTTCCATAGTTCAAAATGGCATTTTCAGCCCCATATGCTGAAATGCTGTTCCAGGGCAAGGTGTGATTTTTCATAGTGTTCAAAATCTGTTGTGATATAGCCTGGCCAGATTCATCAGGGTCTTCATAGAAGTTCAAAGGACCATTCACCACCCCTTCTTCTTTGGAAAAATACCTCACAAGTGGAAATAATTTTATTTTTTCCCTTGCTGGAAGCATGTGATAATAATGCAAATGAAGTGCCTGGTTTCTGCAGGAGGCATTCCAATGAGTGTGGTCCCAAAACATTTTCAACAATGGCTTCAGCTTTGGTTCTTCCACAAGATAACTTTTTTGTGATGTTCAAGATGCTGTACAACTGCAAGACTAGTTTTACTGCATAGTCCAAACTGTTTTAGGAACTACTGTGTTCAACTCAATGGAACACCTCAGAAGCTTCTGCTGCAATGATCTTAAGTTCTGGTCCTTCAAGGTTTGTGTTCCTTGCCCACCTTGTCATCAGGTGACTGGATTTTGCTTGTAGACTAGCAGCCTTATATTGTTCAGTGTCCTCATGTTGTGTGACATCATTTTCTTCCACCATTGATGACTAGGAATTCGCAGAATGCTGTTATATCATTGCATTTCTCAGTCCAGTCGAATTGCATTTTACAAACATCCTGCCACTTCCACATTCTTGTACTGGTGGTAGACCGCGATGAAGCTGCTGGTCTTTTCATTGCTGAATCTGTACTTACCTGATATACGACACATTCAGCAAAACTGTGTTAGTAGGATGCACGAGCATAACGGCATTTGAAAGAACTGGCTAAAAACATTGGCACATAAATGAACTGGCTAGAAATACTGGCATTTGAAAGAACTGGTTTGAAAAGCACACCGTCTGAAAATTGTCATAAAAACATTGGCATCTTAAACATGAAGCAGTTTGTAAAGTAGTTCTATGATATGGGTTTACTGAAAACCTAAGGAATGGAGCAGAAGGGAATTATTAACAACACAAACCATTTAAAAAGGTAAAATAGTTAATGACATAATGGGTGGCATTTTGGCCTTTAAAAACTTGACATTAACACACCCAGTAGCCATACTTCTTAGCCTCTCAGGAGCAAGAAAACAGAACAAAACCAAAAGTAATGGGGGAGATAAAGGCTCAAAATCTGGGACAGATTTTAAATATTGCTCTTACAAACTCAGAAGATTACTAGGTTTTGCACTGGCATGAATTTTCTGAAATATATAAAGTCTGAAATTTGTTCTCAAACTAATGACATTAGTGGCTTCAAATCCATATGAGTTTCCAGAAAATCCCAAATTTTATTGGCAACAGACCAAAAATAAGAGGCAAAAAATGGACATTCTGCAAAAATCAGAACAATTGAGAGGTATGTTGGTAGCAGTTGTACGCCCCTGCAGCAGTAAAACATCTAAGAGAAAAAAGCACCCATACAAACCATGCAGCATTTTTAACCATTAAAAAATATTAAAACAGAACCGCTACAGATTTAGCTTTGAAGCTTCAGTATGCTCAGCATCTAAGCAGAGAGGGAAAAATATTTTAAAGCGTTAACATTAATGGTTTACCTTGCACCACAAAGAAAAAAAATGATGGACACGAAGACAGCCACAAGTCAGTTTATTACCGCTATACCCGAACTACAGTTCACTTCTGAAGATAGCATTAAGAATGAATACGTATACACACATTTCCACCTGCAAAAGCAAACCATGTTGAAACAAGCACAATGACATCTATTAGCAGAACACCAAATGGGTTATGTTTACCATTGGACATGCCACCCACCCCTCCAAAAAATAAAGTTATACACATATTTTCACTTTACAGTACTTCTTGCAAGTCATCACTGAAAAGCCACGCTGAAATGAACTAGAATGCGCTGCAGACCCCATAGACCCCATTTACCTACCGGACACAGCAATTAATAAGAATCGATAGCACTAATTTATCCAGCACAACTATCAAATAAAAAACATGAACAGCAGCAGGACATCCATATCCGCATTATACTCAAAGCATTACATTCTAAACTTATTGAAGATAGCATTAAAAACACAATATACGTTTCCACTTATAAAAGCAAACTATCTTGAAACAATGATGACATGTTTTAGCAGAATGCCAAATGCACTGTTTACTTCTGAACATGCCTCCCCCCAGAAAAAAAATAAATAAAGTTAAGCAAAATTTTCCCTTTTAAAAGTACTTCTTGCAAGACATCATTAAACAGTTAGTCTAAAATAAATTGTAGTGCACAGTAGACCCCATACACCCCATTTATCTCTGAACACAGCAACTAATAAGAAAAATAGAAATAAACCTATAGCACTAATTTAACCATCACAACGATGCAATAAGGAACAGGCCCCGCAGCAGGACATCCATATCCGCATTATACTCAAAGCAGTACATTCTAAACTTACTGAAGATAGCATTAAAAACACAATATACGTTTCCACTTATAAAAGCAAACTATCTTGAAACAATGATGACATGTTTTAGCAGAATGCCAAATGCACTGTTTACTTCTGAACATGCCTCCCCCCAGAAAAAAAATAAAGTTAAGCAAAATTTTCCCTTTTAAAAGTACTTTTTGCAAGACATCATTAAAAAGTTAGTCTAAAATAAATTATAGTGCACAGTAGACCCCATGGACCCCATTTATCTCTGAACAAAGCAACTAATAAAAATAGAAATAAACCTATAACACTAATTTAACCATCACAACGATGCAATAAAGAACAGACCCCACAGCAGGACATCCATATTCGCATTATACTCAAAACAGTACATTTTAAACTTATTGAAGGCAGCATTAAAAATAAAATACAAACATATCCACTTATAAAAGCAGCCCATCTAGAAACAGCCACAACAACATGTACCTAGTAGAATATCAAATGCACTACGTTTACCTATGAACATGTACCCTCAAAAAAATAAAGTTACACACACACATTTTCACTTTTAAAAGTAGATCTGATATTGTCAATCTTCACTTAGTCCTTGACTGTGGGTTCGGTTCCGTACCTCGGAACTGAATCGGCCATTATTCCAGTTCACACCCTCCAAAACTCTCAAGCTTAGCTTTACCCAGAATGCTCCTTTTCAGAGTACCTCAGATATTGTTTGCCACTTTAAGTGCCAGATGCATTCCCTTCCTTTCAGCTCTCGAGCTAGTCTTCATTATATCTGTAAGTGATATTTACCCTTCTTTTTAAAATCTTTAGTGGATAATTGCTTTCTAATCTTTGTATCCTTTATCCAGCTCCTCTTTCTTTAACATGAGCAGTGTTTTTTTCCTTCAATACCATTGTTGTTAGTTTCCTCCTGCTCTTTAGTTCCATCATGGTAAATATTTTCATACCATGATTGGTACACTTTCCTTTTCTTCCTTTCTCTAGTTAATAAAAAAACTTTCCTTTCTCCTCTCCTTTTGTGTGTTGTCTGAGAGTGCTCTTGGCATGGCTGAGAAGTCTAAAGGTACTTCTGGCTTTAAGAGATGCGAGAAGTGTGATCAGAAACTGCCTAATTTGGACAGACACTCCTTATGTATCTACTGCTTGGGCCTGGTGCACTTCCAAGAAGACTGTACGATCTGCCACAGTTTTAGTCACCGGGCCCTCATAATGAAAAAAAATAAGCTTATATTGAAAGGCCTTATATAGTCCAGCTTCGATGAGGTCATATCTGTAGGTTCCAAGACTATGTTAGCTCCCCTTCTTCCTCTTCTTCCAGGCATGAAGGTTCTAAGAAGAGGAGCTGATCAGTTCCAACAATTTCATTGGAACTACCTGTAAAAAAATTTAAAACTTCCCTGGTTCCCATAGTTTCAGTAGAACTGAGCAAAAGTCAGCTGTCATCATCGGTGCTGTCTGTGCCGACTTCTGCACTGACAATTCCGGCACCTGGTATGGCTTTGGATAAGACTCTCTCCCCTCCTCCATTCCACCACCCTCAGAACCAAAGAAGTTCTCATTTAAGGATTTACCCCACACCAGATGTTCTCCATCTATAGATCTCTATGCAGACTGACCTCCTAGTGTATTCTTGGAAAAAAAAAAACAGTCCCCATCAGTCTCTTTGGTCCATTCCACCAACAGCCTCACAGAATCCAATATTTTGAGGCTGGTGGACCAGCTCCTGGTGATGAGGGGATTAGTCACATCTTTGGTTCCTGGCACTTCTGGCTTTGGAACCTTACATGTTTCTAAGCCGGTTCTCATTCCTTCTCTGACTCCAACTGAGCCTTCAGAGTTCCTGGTTCTGACTGTCATGGTGTTGACTGTATTGGCACCGGTGAAATCTTTTTCCTCTGGAGCCGATGACTACCCTGAGCTCTATAGTTCTGTCTGAGCCAGAGACCTCTCTGGATCGGCACTTCATTGTCAGTTCTGTGGAGTGTGGATCAACAACAGTTTTATCGGAGCTGTCCATGCTCCTCGGGGCTTCGGCACACATGAGCTCAACTCTGGTTTCGGGCTTAGGGGCAGCCATCTTGGTGCAGGATGGGACCACAGTTTAGAAGGAGTCTATTTCAATTCCAGGCCCCCATTCCTCTATGGGGGACCTGCTTTCCAGGCCATGGAGAGGGCCTTGTCCACTATGGGCTCACAGTCGATACCTCATTCATCGGAAGAGCATCCCTGCCCTTCTCCTTGTCCAGAGCTACCTCCAGCCTCCACCTTGGGACAGTGGACACAGAAACCTCAGGATTCAACCATGGTGGTCATTTCTTCTTCATACACATCTCTCTGGCCCAACCCACGAAGGAGAAAAAGTGTAAGAGGAAGCACTTAGATTCCCCTGAAGAGTGTTACACAGAAGATACTGACTTCGATTAAGGGGAAGGTTCTCCAAGGTCACCCCCAGAAGATGTCTCCTTTAGTGACATTCTAGAGATCCTGAAGCAGAGGGGTGGCTGGACTTCCCAACAACCTTCCTCAGAGAAGTCAGTATACCTGGAGGCGTTCCATGCCTGACCATCTACTTCTTGGATCTCTCCATCCACTGATGATCTAATTAAGTTGATTGCACAGCAGGCTTGGAAAGTTCCTGATTCCATATAAACAATCCCTAAGAGACCAGACCATATTTTGTCAGCTGCTGTGGATCAGCAGCATTGGGCTAAAGGGGTACCAGTAGATGCCATGGTGATTGCAACAGCCACTAAATAGGAACTTGCTGATAAAAGGCATACTATCCATCCTCTTAATAGAGTCTAAGTTGATGGATAGATTTGGGAAGCACATATACGCTTCATCGACCTTCGTGCTTAGGTCCTTGAATTTTATGGCACACTTCACCAGGCTTCAACGAGATCTGATAAAGGAGCTATCAGATACTCTAACAGGAACCATAGCTGAGGGGGTTCAGGATAAAGTAGCTTCCCAGCTGGTAACCCTTGATTCAATATGTAATTCGTTCATGAGGCTCATTGCACATGCAGCTGAAGGGATGACTAGAGCAGCAGGTTCTGGTGTAGCCATCAGGAGACATGCCTGGATGTGCTTATGTGAGTCTGTGGAATCATTTAAGTTTTCTTTTATCAATGCTCCCTTTGACAAAACATCCTTTTTTGGCCCCAAAGTTAAAGAGACCATTGTAAGATGTGAGAAGGATGGAAAGACCCTTTCTACCATGGAAGTACGCTTTTCCACCCCTCAACAGCCAGGAACCAATGGAATGGAAATCTATAGTTTAAAAAGTCCCAAGGGTCTTTCCATGACTCAGAGGGTAACGACTCCCCCCTGGGGGCAGAGGGGGGGAGTTACAATGGAAGATGTCATGCTAGAGGCAGAGGTGGGCCACAAAATTGGGGTTCCAGGGATTCTTTTCTCGGTAACTCCTTTCAGCACTCCTGAATGGAGGCCCGATTGCCATCCTCTAAAGGCAGTCGGGGGATGACTATCCGTGCACCTATCTGCCTGGCTAGACATAACAATGGACAATCGGGTGGAGAGGATTATAACCAGAGGTTACAACATTCCCTTTTCCAAACAACCCAAATAACCAAAGAGAATCCCAGATGTTCCATCCAGTCACAGGGGATGCAATATTTTTAGAAATGCAAAAACTACTCGACAAAAAAGTGATCCAAGCAGTCCCACCAGACCAGATAGGATCTGGAGTTTACTCAAGATTCTTTTTAGTGCCAAAGAAAACAGAGGACTGGAGACCAATTTTGGGTCTCAGTGTGTTAAACAAGTCAGTTTGACAAACCAAATTCCAGATGGTCATGATTCAGTCTATACTTCCGTTTTAAGGAAAAGATGATTGGATGTGCTCAACAGATTTTCAGGGTGCATATTATCACATAAAAATAGACAAACGCTCCAGAAGATTTTTGTGCTTCCATCTGGAAGCCAGTCATTATCAGTTCAGAGCCCTGCCCTTTGGTCTCACTACAGCCCCCAGGATGTTCACCAAATGCATGGCAGTGGTAGCAGCTCACTTCAGACTGCAAGGATTCCATGTGTTTCCATACCTGGATGAGTGTCTCATTACTGCAACCACCAGGCATCTACTGGTTCAAGCAAGAAACTATGTTCTTCAAACTTGCTTCTCGCTGGGGATCATGGTAAATTACAAAAAATCCCATCTAGAGCCAACACAGCATTTAGAGTTCATAGGGGTGGTGTTAGACACAAGCACTTGTATTGTATCTGTACCCCAAGAAAGACTTCAAAGAATAAAATAACAAGTCAGCCAGATTAGTCACAACAAAGCAGTGACTGTGAAACTCTTGCTACAGACTCTAGTTTCTATGGTGGTCACCATCAACTTACTCCCCCATGCAAGGTTTCACGTGCAAATTCTGCAATGGCTCTTGGCGGCACAATGCTCCCTACTGAATCATCCAATGTCACATCAGGTACTGATCAATTTGTGCAAAAAGGACCTGAGTTGGTTATTCCATTCCAATGAGATACTACTGGGTCATCCATTTGTCCCTCCTCAACCCCAAGCCATAGTGACCACGGACACATCCCAGATAGGGTGTGGAACATTATCTGGGAAAGACAGTCCAAGGCACTTGGTCCCAGTTAGAGGCCAACTTGCACATCAATGTTCTAGAGATGATCGCAGTGCTTCTGGCATTGCAAGCATTTCAAGAATCCCTCTCGTCAGGAATGATTGTGATCCAAACAGACAACATGTCAGTGGTTTGGTACATCAACATACTTGGGGGACTAGATCTTATCTTCTTTGTCAAGAAGTACTCACAGTATGGCAATGGGCGATTTCATCTGATCTCTTTCTAATAGCAACACATATTCCAGGGAGCTCCAATGTGATTGTGGACAAATTGAGAAGGAGCATCTTGATGCTTCATGAGGGGTCTCTCAACTCTTTGGTGGCAGAAAGAATATTCCGTCAATGGGGCCAGCTGTACTGTGATCTCTTTGCATCCCCCCTGAACAAGTGCAGCAGCTACTTTGCCCAGACACCCCCCCCCCCCCCAGGGGAGTCACTGAGAGATGCTCTCCTTCACAACTGGCTCCCTGTCTACTGTATGCCTTTCCCCTGTTTCCTCTGATTTCCCATTTTCTCAAGAAAGCCAACAGGTTGAAGAACAGGATAATTCTCATTGCTCCATTGTGGCCTTGACAGATATGGTTTCCCTTCCTATGGCCTCATTTAATTCAGAATCCTTGGATGCCGGACCCAGCTCCAGACCTGTTGTCCCAACCAGAGAGACTCATTCACCCCAATCTTCAAAATCTCAAGGTTACTGCATGGCTTCTCCAGTTCCAGTGATTACCAGGTATACTAGCCTTACTTCCCTAGTTCAATGAATTGTTCAAACTTCCCACAAACCTTCAACTATAGAGTGGCAAAAATTTTCAAAGTGGGCTACAGACAGTAATCTTGACACATAGTCTGCACTAATTCATAAGGTCTTGGAATTTTGAGCATCGCTTTTCGATGCAGGTGCATCCTTCTCAACGATATGAGTTAATCTAGCTGCAATTTCAAATTTCCATAATGGTCTAAATGGTACAGCTCAAATGTCACATAAACTCTGTAAAGTTTTTCTCAAAGGAACCTTATTGCTAAGACCTCCATACAAGAATACCTCTTCACCTTGGTATTTGAATCTGGTGCTACAATCTTTAATTAATCCCCATTTGAACCATCTGCAAGTTGTGACTTGAAGTATTTGTCCTGGAAGACCTCATTTTTAGTTGCTATTAATTCTGCTAGGAGAATATCTGAGTTACAGGCCTTATCTTCCAAGCCTCCTTAACTGATCTTTCATAAGGACAGGTTTTTTTTGCAAACAAATCCCTCCGTTTTACCAAAAGTGTTTTTTTGACATTAATATCAAACAGACTATACAACTTCCTATATGTTTCCCAATTTCTCGAACAAAGACGAATATTGTCTGCATTTCTCAAATGTTCACAGAGAACTGCATTTTTATCCTCACAGAACAAAGGAATTCAGAAAATCTGATTAGTTGTTTGTTTCATTCTCTTCTGCTGCTTTGGGAAAACCAGTTTCTAAGGTTACTCTGGCTAGATGGCTCAAGAACTGTACAATGTTCATCTATAACAAAGGAAAATGCAACTGCCAGGACCTGTGAAGGCACATTCTACGAGGGCAATAGCTGCTTCCGCAGTATTTCATGCCAGGGCTTCAATAGATGATATATGTGCAGCGGCCACACAGTATTTCATGCCAGGGCTTCAATAGATGATATATGTGCAGCGGCCACGCAGTATTTCATGCCAGGGCTTCAATAGATGATATATGTGCAGCGGCCACGCAGTATTTCATGCCAGGGCTTCAATAGATGACATATGTGCAGCGGCCACGCAGTATTTCATGCCAGGGCTTCAATAGATGATATATGTGCAGCGGCCATGCAGTATTTCATGCCAGGGCTTCAATAGATGATATATGTGCAGCGGCCACGCAGTATTTCATGCCAGGGCTTCAATAGATGATATATGTGCAGCGGCCATGCAGTATTTCATGCCAGGGCTTCAATAGATGATATATGTGCAGTGGCCATGCAGTATTTCATGCCAGGGCTTCAATAGATGATATATGTGCAGCGGCCACGCAGTATTTCATGCCAGGGCTTCAATAGATGATATATGTGCAGCGGCCATGCAGTATTTCATGCCAGGGCTTCAATAGATGATATATGTGCAGCGGCCACGCAGTATTTCATGCCAGGGCTTCAATAGATGATATATGTGCAGCGGCCACGCAGTATTTCATGCCAGGGCTTCAATAGATGATATATGTGCAGCGGCCACGCAGTATTTCATGCCAGGGCTTCAATAGATGATATATGTTCAGCGGCCACGCAGTATTTCATGCCAGGGCTTCAATAGATGATATATGTGCAGCGGCAATGCAGTATTTCATGCCAGAGCTTCAATAGATGATATATGTGCAGCGGCCATGCAGTATTTCATGCCAGGGCTTCAATAGATGATATATGTGCAGCGGCCACACAGTATTTCATGCCAGGGCTTCAATAGATGATATATGTGCAGCGGCCACACAGTATTTCATGCCAGGGCTTCAATAGATGATATATGTGCAGCGGCCACGCAGTATTTCATGCCAGGGCTTCAATAGATGATATATGTGCAGCGGCCATGCAGTATTTCATGCCAGGGCTTCAATAGATGATATATGTGCAGCGGCCACGCAGTATTTCATGCCAGGGCTTCAATAGATGATATATGTGCAGCGGCCACGCATTCAATTGATGATATATGTGCAGCGGCCATGCTATTTCATGCCAGGGCTTCAATAGATGATATATGTGCAGCAGCCACGCAGTATTTCATGCCAGGGCTTCAATAGATGATATATGTGCAGCGGCCACACAGTATTTCATGCCAGGGCTTCAATAGATGATATATGTGCAGCGGCCACGCAGTATTTCATGCCATGGCTTCAATAGATGATATATGTGCAGCGGCCACGCAGTATTTCATGCCAGGGCTTCAATAGATGATATATGTGCAGCGGCCATGCAATATTTCATGCCAGGGCTTCAATAGATGATATATGTGCAGCGGCCACGCAGTATTTCATGCCAGGGCTTCAATAGATGATATATGTGCAGCGGCCACTTGAGCGTCCACCATTACTTTCATCACTCTTTACAAACTGGACCTGGTACTCAAGAATATTCTTCCCTGAGACCTCCCAAGATTTCGGTAGCTGGGGACTCTGTCCCACACTCAAGGATTAAGTGAAGAGTACAGCATCAGATAAAGAAGTTATGTCTTAATGTTCTATCGGTCTTGTCGATCTCCACTTATCCTTGACATCCCCACCCTCCTTCCCCCTGCCCTTTGGACTTCTTGGTGGAATGGATCTATACTAGCACATTGGCTTATGTCTTTATGAATACAGATATGGTCTCTAGTCTGTTATTTTCTCTCTGTCACATTCTTGTGCAAACTTGATCTGGGGTAATCTGAAGAGGTGCACTCTGGGTAAAGCTAAGCTCGAGAGTTTTTGGAAGGCATGAGCTGGAATAATGACTGAGTCAGTTCCGAGGTACGGAAATGAACCCACAGTCAAGGATAAGTTTAGACTAACAACACAGATGAAATGTTATGGTAAGGCATAACTTCTTTTTCTTGCAAGTCATCACTAAACAACCACTATAAAAAAATGCCTAATGCAGTACATCTTAACTTCTTGAAGGCAGCATTAAAAAATAAATTACACACATTTCCATCCAAAAAGTGCAAACTGTCTTGAAACATTTACATCTGTAAACGCAAAGTACTCTGAAAAAGACATAATAACATTAGAAATACATGAAATACACTACATTTATCCATGATGATTGCCCCACCACAAATAAAAAAAAAACTTTTAAATACACATTTTAACCTTTAAAAACTACTGCTTCTATATCACTCCAAAACAACCACAACTACTATAGATTAAATTGTATATATATATATATATATATATATATATATATATATATATATATTTTCGGCTTTTTCCCAGTTAGTGGTCGCCACAGTGGAACTCTGGTCTGCTAATGATTGGCAGTAGATTTTTATGGTGTCGAGTTGCCAGCCCGACGCCCAACCTTCAGCAAAGGCACACCCATTCACGTATGTTTTTTCAAACTCCACTCGACTGCAGGGAGGACATGCAGACTCCACACAGAAGGCACTCCAGCCGAGAATCGAACAGGAGAACCTCTTGCTGTGAGGCAACAATGCTACCGCTGCACTACCGCGGCTATATTTTTTATATATATATATATATATATATATATATATATATATATATATATTTCTCTATATATATATATATATATATATATATATATATATATATATATATGGATCCCTATCATATGATAGAAACCTCATTAGACTGAGACCATAAGACTGAAATTTCAAAATACTGAAAACTCACTTGACTGAAACCCATAATACTGAATTTCAACATACTAAATTGTAAACTGGACCATATAAAACCAGACTAGGTGGAGGGCTACACCCCACACCCCCAATGTATGATCCTGGAATTCATATATATAGTTAGGGGGGTGTGATTGGGGGTATGGGGTGCATAGCTCCGTATCTAGTCTGGTTTTATATGGTCCAGTTTAAATTTAGTATGTTGAAATTCAGCATTATGGGTTTCAGTCTAATGGGTTTCAGTCAAGTGAGTTTCCAGTATTTTGAAATTTCAGTCAGCTAGCTGGCTGGTTACTAGAGTGGCTAGCTTGCTGGCTGGCTGGATGGATGCTGGAGTGGCTAGCTGGCTGGCTGGCTGCTGGAGTGGCTGGCTGGCTCCTGAAGTGGCTAGTCAACTGGCTGGCTGGCTAGCTGTTTGAGTGGGTGGCTAGCTGGCTGGCTGGCTAATGGAGTGGGTGGCTAGCTTGTTGGCTGGCTGGCTTCTGAAGTGGCTATCTGGCTGACTGTGGCTGCTGGAGTGGCTAGCTGGTTGGCTGTGGCTGCTGGAGTGGTTAGCTAGCTGGCTGTCTCTGGCTGCTAGAGTGGCTAGCTGGTTGGTTGGCTGGCTGGGTCTGGCTGTTAGAAAAAAAAAGACAAATATTTGTAGGTATTAGTGGCTGTAAAAGTGCTAATAAAAAAAAAAAAACACTCTACAACTGCAATCTTTGTAAGGCTATTCTTGCCCCAATGTTCCTGCCCCAGTCCCAGCCCCCTTCATGAATTGCAGCCAAATGTTGCATGATTTACAGCACCCAGACCTAACAGGGAATAGCTCTGCCTGCAAGTCTGGGTTGGTGAAGTAACTGAATTGCTGTGGAAAAGCCGGAAGTAACTGTGGCTTTTCCACTGCAATTTGGTATGATCAAAAAGCAGCATTTTTCAAGTTCCAGCGCTTTACACAGCAGGCAATGGGATAAAGTAGCTCAGCCTGTGAGTGTTCCGCGGATAACAGGATGGGTGCATACCTCTCAACCATACCAAATTCCTAGGTATTTACAAGTTTTGAGGCAAAGAAAAATGGGGTGCCACAAATTCCCAAGTGGCCCCTTTAATTCCCAAATTTCCTGGGTTTTTTTTCGAATTTGTTTTTTAAGTTAAAGGCTTTGCCGATGTCATTGCATGCAGGGGTGTTCTCGATTATGTCGACATTGTGAGGTAGACAGCCAGCCTGTTGGAATTTGGCTGAGGGCTTGGACTACGTATGTTGGGTGGATTCTGAACATTTTTCTGTTTCTGACACGGTTTTTAATGTCTGAATCGAGAATGGTAAAATGATGCAAAGTAAGAGGAAGAAAAAGCAGGTGGCACAGTGCACCAAAGTTTTATATTTTTAGCAAAGAAAATAATCATAAAGGATGGTGGAATGGTACGTAGAAATTACATGTCTAGACTTTGATTTTTGGCATAGAGTATGTGTATGCTTCTTTCAGATTTGTGTTCTCATGTTATTGTGTAGTCCATTTTTTTTTTTTTTTTCTTATCTTTACTAGTGATGGTAGGGTTATTAATTACTGTGTAGTGCTAGTGCTTCAGATGAAGCTAACACTTATGTGGCGATCCCGTTAATGTTAGAGGCAGTAGCGTAGCTAGGGCAGTGTGAGAGGAATGGGTTTAATTGAAGATAAGAAAGTACAATGATTCAAAATGAGTATCATTATTTATTTAGAAAATAGCAGGAGATTTTCTGAAGCTCAAGACATTTCTAACCACAGCCACTGACTTTACTTACTGGTTGACTGGGGAAGAGGAAAAACTCCCAAGGCAGAATCATGAAAACGGTTACGAATGTCTTGATCTTCAGAATTGTCTGTTAAAATAAAGCATAAATAAAGTTTCGGTAGTTACGTATTATCGCAACCAGATTTTTGCGGTTGCGGTAATATGTTTGTTTGCCTAAAAACGGATAGTGGGAGTTATGTTAAGGTGGAATTTGATGTTTTCAGTGGGTATGACTTAGTTTGTCCTTAAATTTGGTAAGGTAAATCAACATGGAGATGTGAATCTTGGACTGCGTACTGTAAAGTTTGTTACACTGACGTTGTGCTGCAGGAAATGAAAGTCAGACACCTGGGAAAATGTTTGGTTGAACTTCTGCTGTCCTGCAACATGCATTACTAAGTTGTACAATACTTTCTTCAGAGAATAAGGCACGAAGACCTGCAAATCTTTTTTTTTTTTGGTAAATTGTTGGATTTATTGTTTACAAACTGTTGAATAGAACTGAAGTTAAGGAGAATATGTATGTGCACACTTTATAAAAGTACGTGTACAACGGAGGCTGTTCTGTTTAGCAGTAGTCCGATAATAATTTTTTGGAGTCGTTGCCAATAATGGTTTATTTTTTGTATTCAGATGGTGTTATCCTTGTGGATACTACTTACTGTTGGACTGTTTAATGAATGTTTTATGGCAGCATACTTGTGGATTGCTCATTCGCTGGTTTACTGTTTGGAATGTGCCTAACACAAAACAGAACTTGAAAATGTGGTATGAGTGACTTGATTTTGGGAACGGCATACCTTCAAAGAAATACTCATTTTTCAGATATTACACTGTTCTTCCTACCTAAACAAAGTGTTTTGTTTTAAAGATAACATTCCCTGTGTGATTCTGCATACACTTCTGCTTTACATTACCCACGGGAAAGAAAGCGGTATTATAGCAAAAATCTGGTTGCGATAATACGTAAGTACCAAAGTTTCATTTTCAAGTGCCACACTGGTCATTAGAAAGATCATATTCCATGAGCTAGCTTAGCAAATAATTTGTCAGGCAGTTTGTGTGAAGATTACGGTTATGAGCTGTTAACAGCTCTGTCGCTTACTGTTGTGAAAAATGGCAATGGTTTGTTACACTGTATATGAACAGCTTGTTAGAATGCAGACCACAGAAATGTAAGCCCTGATTTTTTTCCATTACAAACAAGTCTCTTACATGTAAGATGATCTAACAGGCTGACCTTGGTTTTACTGAATTTTCTCACGAACTTCTGGTCTCAGAGAGATGCAGAACATGTTTTTTTTTCCCTCTGTAAATGACTTTCTGAGTATGATTAGCATAACAGGTTAGGGATTCCAGTTTATTTCTGGGATTATTTTAGTAACATTTTCTCAGAAGTTGACAGTATTTCCTGAGTTAAACTTTCTTAAGGGATACATAGTTTAACAGTTGTGTTTTATTTCTAATGTGGATTTGCCATACAGTAGTGCAATGGCAGTACTGTGTTATATCATATGGTAAGCAGTGGTGTAATGGCAGTACTGTGTTATAGCATACGCTAAACAGTGGTGTAATGGCAGAGCTGTGTTATATCATATGCTAAACAGTGGTGTAATGGCAGAGCTGTGTTATATCATATGCTAAACAGTGGTGTAATGGCAGTACTGTGTTATATCACATGCTAAACAGTGGTGTAATGGCAGACAGTACTGTGTTATATCACATGCTAAACAGTGGTGTAATGGCATGGCAGTACTGTGTTATATCATATGCTAAACAGTGGTGTAATGGCAGACGGTACTGTATTTTATCATATGCTAAACAGTGGTCATATGCTAAACAGTGCTGTAATGGCAGTACTGTGTTATATCACATGCTAAACAGTGGTGTAATAGAAGACAGTACTGTGTTATATCATATGCTAAATAGTGGTGTAATGGCAGACAGTAATGTGTTATATCATATGCTAAACAGTGGTGTAATGGCAGTACTGTGTTATATCATATGCTAAACAGTGGTATAATGGCAGAACGGTGTTATATCATATGCTAAACAGTGGTGTAATGGCATGGCAGTACTGTGTTATATCATATGCTAAACAGTGGTGTAATGGCAGACAGTACTGTGTTATATCATATGCTAAACAGTGGTCATATGCTAAACAGTGGTGTATTGGCAGTACTGTGTTATATCACATGCTAAACAGTGGTGTAATGGCAGACAATACTGTGTTATATCATATGCTAAACAGTGGTGTAATGGCAGTACTGTGTTATATCATATGCTAAACAGTGGTGTAATGGCAGACAGTAATGTGTTGTATCATATGCTAAACAGTGGTGTAATGGCAGTACTGTGTTATATCATATGCTATTCAGTACTAGGTGTTACTGCAACTGCTTGAATAAAACAACGAAATATACACCAGGATCTTTATTAAATAAAGCTTTCGGGTCTACACCCTTCATCAGTATAGCTTAACATATAAAAAAAAATCACCATTTAAATAGGAGAACATAAAGTCACATGCTTCAACCCAACCCACCTAACAATAAAAATTTAAAGCTACACTGAATCAATAAATACATGCAAAGTAGCACATAAAAAATCACATCTATAAAGCATATATATTTTTATAAATAAACAATTTTATACTGTTTCATATGAAATCACATGCACCATACTGAAAAATAATATTTAATAATTAATAGTTAAAACTTAAACTTATAAAACTTCTCTCTGTCTTTTAGCCAGAATGGGCTTTAGACTAACTGAATTATTTAGGCCTGGGGCTACATCAGCTTGAAGTCTAATAATCCATTCTAGTTCTTTCAATTCCAATAAATTATTAATGTCACCCTTCCTCAGACCTACCTCTACCTTACAAAGGACCCTAAATCTAAAAGTATGTCCTACACCTTCATCCAATATATGTTTACTTAAGGCATTGGTGGGCAACTTCCTCCTGATTTCAGACCTGTGTTCCACCATTCTCTTCCTCAATTTTCTTATAGTTTTACCTACATAGAATGAAGTGCAACACACACAAGTAGCCAAATATACTACTCTCTCCTCATTACAAGCAGTAACTGTTCTCATGGTAAATGTGTCATTAGTTATAGGATGTGTAAATGTAGCATCACCTGTATAAATATCATTGCAACAAGTACAATTATAGCATTTCACTGTTTTAGCCACCCTTCTATCATCTCCATTTTTATTCTGAAAATCCTTGTAGCACAATTTCTGCTTCAAAGCTTCAGAGCTCCTATAGGCGAACCTAGGTTTATCACCTACTATAGACCTAATCTCAGGCATAGCCATTAAAATTGCCCAATTCTTCTCAATTATGCTACAAACACTATGAGAATTTAGGTTATAAGTTGTCAAGTACCTAACAGCAATATTATTACCCAACATCACCTGCCTAGTAGCGCTATTCTCACTACAGCCTCGTAATATAGGTTTATACCTGGACTCTCTTTCAATAATTACATCTTTAATTACTTTAGTTATAAATTCCTTCGAATAACCACTCTTCTCAAACTCCATTGCCATAGCATTTACCTGCTCTTGAAACACTTCATCCTTTGTATTTAATCTGCTTAACCTAATAAACTGTGCTTTCAACGTTCCTTTGAAATATGAGGGGCATGCATGCTGTTTTCATTAACATACCTAAGGACATCAACATCTTTTCTAAACACCTTGGATTCCAAAATTATAGATTCCTTAAAAATTGTTACATCCAAAAAATTCATAACACTATCTGAAGTTTCCATCTTGAAACTCAGGAAACTAGTTGAATCATTCAAATACTGCAAATACAGATCCAAATCCAGCAAAGTACCCTTCCATAACATAAAGCAATCATCTACAAATCTCTTATAGAATGACACATATTTGTTGAACTCAATACTCTTATCTAAAATAACCCTTTTCTCCCATTCATAAAGTACAAGGTTGGCATAGGTGTTGGCAACGGGCGTACCCATTGCCACACCTGTTAATTGAAGGAAAGGTTCACCATCAAAAATAAACACATTATGTAATAAAACAACTTCTAAAAGAGAACAAATAGTCTCAATGTCTCTTCCATTCATTTTAACCTCTTGACACAAAAAGTCACGTATAGCATTAACACCATATTCATTAGGTATTACTGTGAAGAGTGAAGCAATATCCAGGGTAACCAAAATACAGTTATCCATATTATTAATACACTGCCATTCATATAAGCTATTCAAAAAATCATTTGTATCTTTAATAACAGTATAAAATTGTTTATTTATAAAAATATATATGCTTTATAGATGTGATTTTTTATGTGCTACTTTGCATGTATTTATTGATTCATTGTAGCTTTAAATTTTTATTGTTAGGTGGGTTGGGTTGAAGCATGTGACTTTATGTTCTCCTATTTAAATGGTGATTTTTTATATGTTAAGCTATACTGATGAAGGGTGTAGACCTGAAAGCTTTATTTAATAAAGATCCTGGTGTATATTTCATTGTTTTATTCAAGCAGTTGCAGTAACACCTAGTGCTAAATTTGGTATTTACTTCTGGTGTGTACTGCTAGCACCTGTCTTGTGAGGAGAGCTTCAACCCACCTGTGGCTTTTTGTTTTTTGTTTTTTGGTTGATCTTCATTGGCCTTTTTCCTGGCCTTTTTTCTTGGATTTTATTATGGAGAGTGATAAGAGAGACTGCATTAATACTGTTAAAGGTCTTCTACGTCTAAATGGAAATCCGTTATTGAAAATGGTACTTGAAACAACACCTGAACAAACAGTTGTAAGTATAAAAGTTAAAGAATTTAAAGAACATTTAGCATCTTTAGAGAAGAAGATGCAGACTTATAAACAGCGTCAGTGGCAGAGATTAAGTTTTCAAGCATATCTTGAATTAGGTATAGTGCCTAGAGGGCTAAGAATTTTAAAAATGCCCTCTTATGGTAATACCTATAATGAACTTTTGATGCAATGGCAACAATTGAATTTAAAATTAAGTGCTGACTATATGAAGTTGATGAACACATTTTTTGAGCCTGTTGAGAACAGGTTGATTGAAGAAATAGAACTTCTTGAGAATACCATCATTAATATGCCTGGCTTTAGCGATTCACTAGAGTTATACCAAAATTTTTTGGCCCGTATGCAATCTATGGACATGAAGCTACAGCAAAGGAAAAAGAATAAATTACAAAGGGACATTAATGACTTTAAGCAGAATCGAATCTTCTCTTGGCCCAGAGAAGAACTTAAACAATTTGTCCCAAATAGAAAACTATCGATGGCAAAAAACAATCATAATAATTTTAGTAATAGGCTGGGTTCATTAGATCAGCTTGATGTGTTTGATCAACCAACGAATAATGTGAGCACTGGTGCTATACCTAATACTGTACCAACGAAATCCGCTTCAAAACCTGTTGCTGTGGAAAAAGTGAATGTAGCTTTAAATGATAATGAGAACGTGCTACAGGAGGCACCGTCTGGTAGTGACGTTGCTGAGGGTAGATGGAATGACTCTGTGCGTCCCAAAGTGAAGGAGAGTTCGTCGACTAATGTACTCAAGTTAACTAAAAAATATCTACAAAGGGAGATTACTTCCTTCTCTCCTTTTTTATTGAAGCAGCCAGAGAAGGTTGCTATACAAGTAAAATCGCTGGACTCCCATTTAACCCATCAGCAACAACAGCAACAAACACTGTCGATGAAGAGGAAAGTGAGCAGTCCTTTGTTACACAACAAGACCGCAAAACGCTAGTCTGTTTTATTAATGCTGGTGAGAACTTTGTCTCTGTAGGTTTTAATGATGGGACTTTGTGCAAAAATGTGAGTTGTTCTGTTGGAGACATTGACACGGAACAACAGTTTGCAATTATTGAACAACCCCGCCATTTGAGCAATGGACTTAATAAAAGTACTATTAATATTTCAAAACGAGTTTTAACAGAACCCCAGCTTTCTTTGCTCGCGAAGGGGTTGAAATTCATCCCTAATGCTAGGGATGATATACTTAAGGCAATTATTGATTAAAAAATTTTTGTACGCAATATAAGTCTCAAAATGATTTTTAAAGATAATATGCTGAATACATCTTTATTTAAAAGAACGAGTACATTTATGCCAGTATTATGTCCCATTTTTAATGCATTTTCAAATATTGTTGAATGTGAACTACGGAAGTATTATAAGAGCAATTTAGTGCATAAGAATGTTTATAATATATCACGTTCTGAATTTATGGCCTTAAGACAGTTGCAAATGTGTACTAGTATAATAATTAAGCAAGCTGATAAAGGGGGAGCAGTGGTGGTGATGGATAGAGATGATTATTTTATGAGGTTTAAAGATCTTTTATATGATGTCACCACTTTTAAAAAGATTTCTTTTGTTGAAGTACAAAGATTAATTAGTGAAGGGAATATGGTCATTTATGACCTTCAAATAAATGATGATATAAGTATAGATCTATTTAATTATCTAACTGTTCCTTGCCCAAGAATTCCCCAAATGTATGGTATACCGAAGATACATAAAAGTATTAGTGACCCCCCCCGAGGCCTATTGTTTCTGGTGGAGGTTGGGTCACTGAACCTGTTTCGAAATACCTGCAGGGTGTCTTGGGGAAGTATTTGAAAGTATGTACAACTGTGCTTAAAGATACAAATGATTTTTTGAATAGCTTATATGAATGGCAGTGTATTAATAATATGGATAACTGTATTTTGGTTACCCTGGATATTGCTTCACTCTTCACAGTAATACCTAACAAATATGGTGTTAATGCTATACATGACTTTTTGTGTCAAGAGGTTAAAATGAATGGAAGAGACATTGAGACTATTTGTTCTCTTTTAGAAGTTGTTTTATTACATAATGTGTTTATTTTTGATGGTGAGCCTTTCCTTCAATTAACAGGTGTGGCAATGGGTATGCCCGTTGCCAACACCTATGCCAACCTTGTACTTTATGAATGGGAGAAAAGGGTTATTTTAGATAAGAGTATTGAGTTCAACAAATATGTGTCATTCTATAAGAGATTTGTAGATGATTGCTTTATGTTATGGAAGGGTACTTTGCTGGATTTGGATCTATATTTGCAGTATTTGAATGATTCAACTAGTTTCCTGAGTTTCAAGATGGAAACTTCAGATAGTGTTATGAATTTTTTGGATGTAACAATTTTTAAGGAATCTAATATTTTGGAATCCAAGGTGTTTAGAAAAGATGTTGATGCCCTTAGGTATGTTAATAAAAACAGCATGCATGCCCCTCATATTTTCAAAGGAACGTTGAAAGCACAGTTTATTAGGTTAAGCAGATTAAATACAAAGGATGAAGTGTTTCAAGAGCAGGTAAATGCTATGGCAATGGAGTTTGAGAAGAGTGGTTATTCGAAGGAATTTATAAATAAAGTAATTAAAGATGTAATTATTGAAAGAGATTCCAGGTATAAACTTATATTACGAGGCTGTAGTGAGAATAGTGCTACTAGGCAGGTGATGTTGGGTAATAATATTGCTGTTAGGTACTTGACAACTTATAACCTAAATTCTCATAGTGTTTGCAGCATAATTGAGAAGAATTGGGCAATTTTAATGGCTATGCCTCAGATTAGGTCTATAGTAGGTGATAAACCTAGGTTCGCCTATAGGAGCTTTGAAGCAGAAATTGTGCTACAAGGATTTTCAGAATAAAAATGGAGATGATAGAAGGGTGGCTAAAACAGTGAAATGCTATAATTGTACTTGTTGCAATGATATTTATACAGGTGATGCTACATTTATACATCCTATAACTAATGAGACATTTACCATGAGAACAATTACTGCTTGTAATGAGGAGAGAGTAGTATATATGGCTACTTGTGTGTGTTGCACTTCATTCTATGTAGGTAAAACTATAAGAAAATTGAGGAAGAGAATGGTGGAACACAGGTCTGAAATCAGGAGGAAGTTGCCCACCAATGCCTTAAGTAAACATATATTGGATGAAGGTGTGGGACATACTTTTAGATTTAGGGTCCTTTGTAAGGTAGAGGTAGGTCTGAGGAAGGGTGACATTAATAATTTATTGGAATTGAAAGAACTAGAATGGATTATTAGACTTCAAGCTGATGTAGCCCCAGGCCTAAATAATTCAGTTAGTCTAAAGCCCGTTCTGGCTAAAAGACAGAGAGAAGTTTTATAAGTTTAAGTTTTAACTATTAATTTTTAAGTATGGTGCATGTGATTTAATATGAAACAGTATAAAATTGTTTATTTATAAAAATATATATGCTTTATAGATGTGATTTTTTATGTGCTACTTTGCATGTATTTATTGATTCATTGTAGCTTTAAATTTTTATTGTTAGGTGGGTTGGGTTGAAGCATGTGACTTTATGTTCTCCTATTTAAATGGTGATTTTTGATATGTTAAGCTATACTGATGAAGGGTGTAGACCCGAAAGCTTTATTTAATAAAGATCCTGGTGTATAGTTCATTGTTATATCATACGCTAAACAGTGGTGTAATGGCAGAACGGTGTTATATCATATGCTAAACAGTGGTGTAATGGCATGGCAGTACTGTGTTATATTATATGCTAAACAGTGGTGTAATGGCAGACAGTACTGTGTTATATCATATGCTAAACAGTGGTCATATGCTAAACATTGGTGTACTGGCAGTACTGTGTTATATCACATGCTAAACAGTGGTGTAATGGCAGACAGTACTGTGTTATATGCTAAACAGTGGTGTAATGGCAGAACTGTGTTATATCATATGCTACACAGTGGTGTAATGGCAGTACTGTGTTATATCATATGCTAAACAGTTGTGTAATGGCAGACAGTACTGTGTTATATCATATGCTAAACAGTGGTGTAATGACAGTACTGTGTTATATCATATGCTAAATAGTGGTGTAAAGGCAGTGCTGTGTTATATCACATGCTAAACAGTGGTGTAATGACAGTACTGTGTTATATCATATGCTAAACAGTGGTGTAATGGCAGACAGTACAGTGGTGTAATGGCAGAACAGTGGTGTAATGACAGTACTGTGTTATATCATATGCTAAACAGTGGTGTAATGGCAGACAGTACTGTGATGTATCACATGCTAAACAGTGATGTAATGGCAGACAGTACTGTGTTATATCACATGATAAACAGCGGTGTAAAGGCAGTACTGTGTTATACCACATGCTAAACAGTGGTATAATGGCAGACAGTACTGTGTTATATCACATGCTAGACAGTAATGTAAAGGCTGTACTGTGTTATATCACATGGTAAACAGTGGTGTAATGGCAGACAGTACTGTGTTATATCGTATGCTAAACAGTGGTGTAATGGCAGACAGTACTGTGTTATACCACATGCTAAACAGTGGTATAATGGCAGACAGTACTGTGTTATATCACATGCTAGACAGTAATGTAAAGGCTGTACTGTGTTATATCATATGCTAAACAGTGGTGTAATGGCAGCACTGTGTTATATCACATGCTAAACAGTGGTGTAATGGCAGAACTGTGTTATATCATATGCTAAACAGTGGTGTAATGGCAGACAGTACTGTGTTGTATCACATGCTAAACAGTGATGTAATGGCAGACAGTACTGTGTTATATCACATGATAAACAGCAGTGTAAAGGCAGTACTATGTTATATCACATGCTAAACAGTGGTGTAATGGCAGACAGTACTGTGTTATACCACATGCTAAACAGTGGTATAATGGCAGACAGTACTGTGTTATATCACATGCTAGACAGTAATGTAAAGGCTGTACTGTGTTATATCACATGGTAAACAGTGGTGTAATGGCAGACAATACTGTGTTATATCGTATGCTAAACAGTGGAGTAATGGCAGACAGTACTGTGTTATATCATATACTAAACAGTGGTGTAAAGGCAGTACTGTGTTATATCATATGCTAATCAGTGGTGTAAAGGCAGTACTGTGTTATATCATATGATAAACAGTGGTGTAAAGGCAGTACTGTGTTATATCACATGCTAAACAGTGGTGTAATGGCAGACAGTACTGTGTTATATCATATGCTAAACAGTGGTGTAAAGGCAGTACTGTGTTATATCATATGCTAAACAGTGGTGTGATGGCAGACAGTATTGTGTTATATCACATGCTAAACAGTGGTATAAAGGCAGTACTGTGTTATATCATATGCTAAACAATGGTGTAATGGCAGAACTGTGTTATATCATATGCTAAACAGTGGTGTAATGGCAGACAGTACTGTGTTATATCATATGCTAAACAGTGGTGTAACAGCATTACTGTGTTATGTCACATGCTAAACAGTGATGTAAAGGCAGTGCTGTGTTATATCACATGTTAAACAGTGGTGTAAAGGCGGTACTGTGTTATATCACATGCTAAACAGTAATCTCAAGATAGTACTGTGTTATATCACATGCTAAACAGTAATGTAAAGGCAGTACTGTGTTATATCACATGTTAAACAGTGGAGTAATGGCAGACTGTACTGTGTTATATCATATGCTAAACAGTGGTGTAATGGCAGTACTGTGTTATATCATATGCTAAACAGATGTGTAATGGCAGAACTGTGTTATATCACATGCTAAACATTGGTGTAATGGCATTACTGTGCTAACAGAGTTGTCATTGCTAAGCCACGTGAAATAAAAGGTGTAATGCAGTTTTGGCCCAAGATGCCTTTTTTATTATTTGGTATACTACTGTTGTTTGTTGTGCTGAGCTGTCTGTTGTGCTAAACTGATAATTTGATGGAGTACCAGTTTGAGCAGTTCAGCTGATAAACTGTGGTTTGGCAGTTTCATACTCAGTCACTCAGTGAATTAAAATGGCACAGATAATGCACATCCAAAATTCTGCTATAGTTTAGTTCTATTTACCAGATAGAAGCATTTAACAAATCACTCCTTAATGTTCAGACAAGATGCACATTTATACAAATTTAATTCATTTGCTTTATTCCAGAGTCCAGACTAAAGATATATGATAAAATTTTGAAACATTGGATATTACAGTTTGCCAAGTCTGACCAATCAGTACAGTATGGTTTAATATAACTGAACCCAAAATGTTATGACCCAGAGTTTGAGTTAAGTTAGTAAAATGTATGTGTGTGCGGGGGGGGGGGGGCACAGTACCCAGTGGAGGTACTGGTGGCTTACCATTTAGTGATTATGGGTACAGTGGATATTTTGTAGTACACCCTTGTATAATATTTATATCTATATCTCTTTCTATATATAGAGAGAGAAAGATATATACACACAGCTATAGCTAGGTAGATATAGATATAGGTATAGATGCGATATTATGTTTTAATCAAAGCTGCCTGGATATCAGTTTCTCTGTGAATGTCCAATATTTTGTTAGGTAGACTAAGAATGTGCTTGAAAATTCATACACATAGTGACACAGAGGTTTGTTTTATTGCTTTATAGTCCACGTTTCTTTACATGGTTGGTTCTGGCTGGATTGCCATCTGTGTAATGTCTGTATATTCTTCTTGCATGAGTGCGGGTTTTTACCATGGTTTCTGTTTTCCCTCTTGTTTCTTCCATCATTCTAAAGGTATGCTTATAGATGACTTGTTATCTTCTAAATTGCTCCTTTAGCATTGTGTGTCAGTTTAGTGCGTGTATGTGTATATATATATATATATATATATATATATATATATATATATATATATATATATATGTATATATATGTGTGTGTGTGTGACATACACATATATAAAACCACTAGAACCAACACGATCAACACAGCCAGATTAGTTCTTTATCCCATTTAAAACAAAACAGTTCAAGGCAAAGTCCGTTGAGACATTAAAACATAATAAAATCTGTAAAGCTTTAACATAAATAAAATAAAATAAGTGCTTTCAGGTTCTTATAACCCTTCATCAGATCTATCCATAAAAACTGCTTCACGATTTTTAAAATGCTAATGTCCAATCAAAAATTGTCTTCAGTTTTAAACGACCAATACTATTTCACAAATTTATACTTCAAAAAACAAAAGTTCACTAGTCTTAAATCATCTCATAAGGACCAATGAAACTTACAGATCACACTACAGAGGCATAAGAGCACATCCTAATACCCAGTATTCCACTATTGTGTTACTTAATATTACTGTAGAAGCAGTTAATTTTATTTTTATAAAAAAAAAAAAAAATTGTATTTTAATTTTGCACAAGTTCAAAGTTTGATGCAAGTTCAAATATTAATATAAATAAAACACTGTTGTTCTGTTTATTTTATGTCTAATATTTAGTCTGCTCTTTAGTTTGCATTTAAAAGTTGTTATCCCACAATTCCATTGTAGTGGGTGGGGTTACATAATTATCCAAGCAAATTTTATGTTAATCAGCAGACAAATTTTTGGCCAGTTGTACCTATTCTTCATGGGCCTTTGTCCAGATTTTTTATGATTCCAGGTTGAGAGGTATGGACGGGTGGCAATCTTAACTTTGCTCCATCATCTCCATTAATTCCTCTTTTAGTTATCCATCACTTACTAGTCCTGACACAGTAGTTTCCTCATTTCCAATAGTTTGTCACCTCTTGCTCTACTTCATCTAAAACACACAGTGTTCCAAGAACACTGTGTGTTTTGGATGAAGTAGAGCAGGAGGTGACAAACTATTGGTCTCTCAGTGTATTATCTGTCTTGAATCTCTCAAAACCAAGTCAGCCCTCCACTGCCACCTAGTGATCGTATTGCAAAACAACAAGACAAAAAAGTAGAGGAAGTTTCTTGGTGCCTTGGACAGATTTCCCCTAGCCACTATGAATAGCACCTCGACTCTCCTCTAAAAAGAGGCAAGTGACCTGGTGGAACTAACCCAGTCAAGAAATGAACAAACCAAAATAAATAAAGCACAAAACAAAATATTTCATGCATGACATACCAGACACTCTCATATTACATGTGTATGCACACTGGGGAGCTTAGAGCAGCCTATCTATCCCTGGAGGAGTGTTCCCAGCACAAGAATCTGGTAGTCTATTGGCTGTTTTGGGCCAATTTCTAGCTCTTTCAAGTCCCCCTGTATAAAACCCGCTTTGGCATGGTTTTTGCGCTTGTTACTACTCAGCAAAGCTCCTCGTGGTCCTGCAGAGTGGTGCTAGCAGCAGAGAGGCTAAAAGAGCAACTGCTAACCTGATAAAAGTGTTTTTTTTTTTCCTGCTAGTACCTGGGTGACTGTCCGATCTATCTAAACTGCAAGTATTTCTGCCTCTTGAACTGTTTTAAACTGTTTAAGGTTGTTTTTGCACCTGCACTTTTAAAGTTTGTCCTGTTTGTTGCATTTACCTGTTGAGGCTACACACTAAAGTGCGCTAGCCTGTGTTACATATTTATTGCATTTTCCTGCTGTTTGTTGCAAAAAAGAAAAAAAAAAAATTATCCTTGTTTCCCATCTTTCCTGACCTAGAGTAGTCCAAATACAGGCTTTGCTGTATTCTGGACTTTTGGAAAGTTCCTGTGTTGCCCATTTCCTTTCTTGGATAAAGGGAGGCTTCTTTGTTCACCAGTGGCAGTGGGGAGCTTAGAGCAGCCTGTCTATCCCTGGAGGAGTGTTCCCAGCACAAGAATCTGGTAGTCTATTGGCCGTTTTGGGCCAATTTCTAGCTCTTTCAAGTCCCCCTGTATAAAACCCGCTTTGGCGCGGTTTTGGTGCTTGTTACTACTCAGCCAAGCTCCTCGTGGTCCTGCAGAGTGGTGCTAGCAGCAGAGAGGCTAAAAGAGCGACTGCTAACCTGATAAAAGTGTTTTTTTCCTGCTACTACCTGGGTGACTGTCCAATCTAGCTAAACTGCAAGTATTTCTGCTTCTTGAACTGTTTTAAACTATTTAAAGTTGTTTTTGCACCTGCACTTTTAAAGTTTGTCCTGTTTGTTGCATATACCTGTTGAGGCTACACACTCAAGTGTGCTAGCCTGTGTTACATATTTATTGCATTTTCCTGCTGTTTGTTGCAAAAAAGGAAAAAAAACAAAAAAATTATCCTTATTTCCTGTCTTTCCTGACCTAGAGTAGTCCAAATACAGGCTTTGCTGTATTCTGGACTTTTGGAAAGTTCCTGTGTTGCCCATTTCCTTTCTTGGATAAAGGGAGGCTTCTTTGTTCACCAGTGGCAGTGGAGAGCTTAGAGCAGCCTGTCTATCCCTGGAAGAGTGTTCCCAGCACAAGAATCTGGTAGTCTAATTGGCCGTTTTGGGCCAATTTCTAGCTCTTTCAAGTCCCCCTGTATAAAACCCGCTTTGGTGCGGTTTTTGTGCTTGTTACTACTCAGCCAAGCTCCTCGTGGTCCTGCAAGGTGGTGCTAGCAGCAGAGAGGCTAAAAGAGCGACTGCTAACTTGATAAAAGTGTTTTTCCTGCTACTACCTGGGTGACTGTCCGATCTAGCTAAACTGCAAGTATTTCTGCTTCTTGAACTGTTTTAAACTGTTTAAAGTTGTTTTTGCACCTGCACCTTTAAAGTTTGTCCTGTTTGTTGCATTTACCTGTTGAGGCTACACACTCAAGTGCGCTAGCCTGTGTTACATATTTATTGCATTTTCCTGCTGTTTGTTGCAAAAAAAAAAACAAAAAAGTATCCTTGTTTCCCGTCTTTCCTGACCTGGAGTAGTCCAGATACAGGCTTTGCTGTATTCTGGACTTTTGGAATGTTCCTGTGTTGCCCATTTCCTTTCTTGGATAAAGGGAGGCTTCTTTGTTCACCAGTGGCAGTGGGGAGCTTAGAGCAGCCTATCTATCCCTGGAGGAGTGTTCCCAGCACAAGAATCTGGTAGTCTATTGGCCCTTTTGGGCCAATTTCTAGCTCTTTCAAGTCCCCCTGTATAAAACCCGCTTTGGCGCGGCTTTGTGCGATTTTGAGCATATCAGGCAGTTCCACTTAATTGGGTTTAAACCATTCTCGGCTCCACAAAATCTGCTCTTCACTTTTTCCCTTAGAACTGATCTAGTTCTCATAATAAACACCCTATTCCTACTCTAAAGCCTGGCACTTGCTCACTAAAGCAATTATATAAGTCATCACTAAAAAATTAAAAGCACTACACCCTCACAAACTCCCCTTGAGTATATTGTTCCCCATTGGCCCTTTTTTCAATTATAAAGGAATTCCCAATACTATTCTAGCATGTCCAAAGGTCAGTTGTCAATCTCCTCTCCGGTCCAGCTGGTGAATCTGGGAATCTTGAGGCAATGTTACAATTGCCTCATGTACACAGACAACCTTCTCCTCCTCCCAACAAATTCCAGCACATGTGAGAGATGCAACCATATAGCCAAACTGGAGGCTAAGCTCTCTCAACTCAGTACTCGTGTAACCAGTCAGGAGGAGAAGGAAACCACACTCACTACAATTCCAGTCTCACATAGACCTAACACGACAGCAAACCAAACACATAAACACACAAAAACATACTCGGAGGCTCTAAATAAAAATCTGCCTAAGCAGCAGAGACCTGCAAAGCAGACACCCAAGCAACTGCTACCCCAAAACAAAACACGTGCAACACATAGCTCACAAAGCCAGTGTGCTGAACAGTCACAGCCCTTAAGGCTAAACAACACACCTGATACACTTGTAATAGGTGACTCTATCGTCAGGCACACTGACGTCCCGCTCACCAGGCTGAACAAGGAGGAGGTCACTGTGAGCTGCCTGTCAGGCGCTAGGATCTGCCACATAACACAAGCACTCAGGTCACTCCAAGGCAAGTACAAATATGACTCAGTCATTGTCCATGCTGGTGTGAATGACCTGAGATGTACCTCCCTGGACTACATGAAAAGAGACATAGAGGAGCTCTCTGAGCATGTAGCCCAGGCCGGTATGACCCTGACCTTGAGTAGCATCTTACCCTCACCAAGAATTATGCCACAATATGAAGACAAGATGATCAATTTCAACAATTGGCTTAAGTACTGGTGTCATTCAAAGGGGATCCAATGCCTGTCAGCCTGGGATGACATGCTCGACAAGCCACGATGCTTTGCTAGTGACGGCTTGCACCTGTCACCCCTGGGCTTTCGGATATTGGCAAAGGCTCTTGCCACCCCCATAGTGCCTTTTTTAGCCAAGGCTCAAAAGACAAACCCACCTCCATAGGTATCACAAGGAATAAGAAACTAAGAGTAATGCTGCTCAATGCCAGAAGTCTAAACCTCAAGATGCACGCACCCAAAACTCTCCTTAGCATGGAGAACATCGATATCTGTGCAGTAACAGAAACCTGGTTTAAGGCTCCCGAGAGCACCACAGCACTACCAGGTTATACCTCATACCATGCTTTTTGGCCCCAAAACTTGGACTGAACCACAAAAGGAGGGGGAGTATCAATATCCGTCAAAGATACCTACACCTTCAGGTTGGTGGCACAGGATGAATCATCAGAGAATATCCATGTGCAACTAACAGTGGGTAAAACTGCCTTCCAGTTTATAGCCTGCTACAGACCACCCTCTCAAACCCAGGAACCCCACTTGGCCTTCCTGAGAACACTGGAAAATATGAAGGCCTCTCCAAACACCATTATACTGGGCAACTTCAACTACCCAAACATAGACTGGGAGCATTACTCTAGCTCCAACACCCTAGCCCAAAGGTTCCTAGAATTTATAAACTCAAATGCTATGGAACAACTTGTTACCACTCCCACAAGAGGGGAAAACATACTGGACCTGATCATCACCAACATGGGGGCTCTATGCTCCAGACCAGAAGTGTATCCCTCACTGGTAAGATCAGACCATAAACTAATCTCATTGAATATTCACATCCCGACCCCACCCCCTGCCCAGAAAACCACAGTGAAAAACTTCTCTAAAGCAAATTTCACACTCCTCAAAACCAAGGTGGAATCTTTCAAAGCCCCCGGGCCTGTGGAAAATACAGCCCAGACCGCAGAATCCTTTATAAACGCATTCTGTGAACACCTTCAGGAATGCATGGATCATGCAATCCCAAATAAAACCAAGACCCAATCCTCCAAAGGCAGGCGTCCTGTCTGGTGGACCCCAGCCATAAACAAACTATACAATAGAAGGAAGAAGCTACTACATGATAGATCAAAATCACAAAAAGGGAAGGCATCTCTGGTCAGTATTAGCAAAAAATTATGGGTACTCATAAAATCGTCTAAGGCCAGCTTCGAGAGAAAAATTGCACAGGACACTAAGGATAATCACAAGGCTTTCTTTAGTTATGTTAGGAACCTGGGTGGGAATTCCCAGATATGCTCAGAATTAGTCCAAAATTACAAAAAATACACCAACCCCACAGACATTGCCATCATCCTAGCTGACAGGTTCAGCGCAAACGTCTCCCCCACCTCCCCACCAAAAGGGCAAATATCTATCCCAGCAGAGTGCTGCCCCCCTGACATCTCAGATGCTCAGGTAAGAGCCGCCCTCTCCAAAGCAAAAAACACAGCATCAATGGGACCAGATGGTGTCCCCGGCTGCATCCTACATGAACTCCAAGAAGAGCTAAACCCAAACATAAAACTACTGTTCAATCTCAGCCTTACTACAGGATATGTACCCAAAGAGTGGCATACAGCAACAGTGGTCCCTCTCCACAAAGGTGGTGTCTCAACGGATCCTGGAAACTATCGCCCCATAAGCCTGACTAGCTTGGTCTGCAAAGCTATGGAAAGGATCGTCATGGACCTCATAAATAAAGATATTGGGGACCTACAGACACTGGATCCTACCCAGTTCTGCTTTGTTAAGGGCAGATCCTGCCTCTTAAACCTGGTCAATTTCTTTGAAACAGTCACCAAGGTCATTGACAAGGGGAAGGTGGTCCACACAGCCTACCTGGACCTCGCAAAAGCCTTCGATACAATACACCACTCGGGCATTATAGATAAGCGCACCAGCATAAATATAAACCCCTATGTCACTAGATGGGTTTCAAACTGGCTCAAGGACAGAACCCACATGGTTAGAATTGCTGGAGCCATGTCATACTCCAAACCAGTTACAAGTGGCGTCCCACAAGGCTCAGTCCTGGGACCTTTCTTGTTCGGTATATATTTCTCGGAGGTACAGGCCAACACGGAAGGACTGTGGTTGACCAAGTTCGCAGATGACTGCAAACTAGGCGCCATAATCGACTCTCCAGCCGACACAAGCATCCTACAAAAGGGCCTCATAGAAACAGACAACTGGTGCCAGATCCATGGCCTTAAGCTAAATGCCAAAAAGTGTATAGTCATCCCCTTTGGCAAAAACAAAGTGCCCACAAATTACCACATAGGTGGTAATCCATTAAGTATGGAAGAAATAATTAGGGACCTGGGGACCCAAGTTGATAGCAATCTCTCATTTGAAAATCACGTGGCCAAAGTGGTTAGAAAAGCATTTTATATAGCCCACCTAATCATGAAGGGATTCACATCTAGATCAGGGGATGTCATTGTGCCTCTTTACTCATCCCTCATCAGGCCCATAATTGAGTACAATGCCCCTTTTGGGATGTACCTTACCAGACACCTGCAGCAACTGGAAAGACCCCAAAAGTACCTCACCAAGATGATCAAAGGGCTCAAACAGATGCCATATGCTGCCCGGTTAAAGAAACTCCAGCTCTACTCGGTGGCATACCGCCTGCTCAGAGGCAATCTGTGCCTGACGTATAAAGCCATGTCCAACCCGGAATTAATGGACATGCTGCACCTCAGAAAATCCAAATCCCATCGAGCTACGCTCGAGAGACTTGAACCTCAGCACTGAAATAAATAGGACATGCTGGAGGGACAGATTCATAACCCAGAGGCTCCCTTCACTCTGGAATAAAATCCCAGTCCAGGTTAGGCAGAGTCCCTCATTGACTCTCTTCAAGAGGAATCTTGATGAGTGGATGGGAGATCGTAGGTTTACCCGGGTATCACTTCTGTGTCACTGTTAGACAGAGGCACAGTATACTAACCTTGAAAAAGGGCATAGCAAAATAAATTTAAAATGGGTGGCGAAAGCCAAACACACTCTGGCTAGGTTTATAAATGCCCTAGGGCAGATAGCCTAGTATGAACCTATGAACCTATGTGACACTGTCTTTTATAATACCTCTACAAACACCATGATATACAATTAGGTTGATGTACTACTTTTTCTATTTCTCTAGCAAGAAAATTAAAAAATGCATTTAGTGATTTTCTTTAATTTTTCTAAAGTTTTATTATGTTATTAACAGCAGATATTTAGCAAAACTTATGGATAAGCAGTTGGATAGACCCATAAATGTAAATATAGTGTGGGATGATTTAGATGCTTACTTTTTTTGTTAAGCAAAGTACAAATGCTGACGTTTTTGCTTTCCTTTACTTAGTAAGTTAATGTTTTAGTTGGCCTTTTGCAAAGCAAAGGTGCTTCCTTTTGTTTTCTATTTGGACAGCAGATGGCGCTAATGCTATGATTTTTATTTTATTTTATTATTTTTTTTTAACACAGTGTTTATAATTTGTTAAATGTAAGACTGTTTTCAATAATATGCATAGATATGAGTAGTATGTAACTGGAACCACAATTTGTATTTTGTAAAACAGATGATTTTAAAGTTCGTTTAGAATGTTCATGAAATAAATGCCTGTTATGTTCCCACTGTATACGAACTGCGTGAATATCAGTTTATTTGCCTCTGGCTCACTTTAGTTTTAATAAATCAATGTGCTTTTGCTGGGTTTGTTGTGCAGAGGCATGTCATCCTCACTGCACTCTGGTGGCATGAGTCTGACCAAAAAAATAAGACTGGAGAAGCCAGTCTGGAAAATATGGGAGTCAGTAGGCAATGTTAGCTCACCCATCTGGGAAGGTGTGGGTGACATCATCCTGATGTACAAGGTGGGGGTGACATCATCCTGATGTACATTGCCACTTGTTAGACGGCATGTGCTGACACATGTATTGACTGAAAGGGACAGAACTGCTTGTACTACACCTGAGCCACCACTGAAAATGACTGGGTGTGTATGTAATATTTGTGCTAGAGACCACTGAAAATGACTGGGTTTGTATGTAATATTTGTGCTAAAGAAGCTAACACTTGCTCCATTTGAACCGGCTAAGCTGCTGACTTGAGATTCTTAACATGTAAAACAGTTTTATTGATTGCTCTGACCTCTGCAAGAAGGGTAGATGAGTTGTAGGCTCTTTTGGTGAATCAACTCTATCTCATTTTCCATAGAGACAGTTTTTCTTTGAGAACTAATCCGTCTTTTATGTCTAAAGTGATATCCAAGTTTACTTTGAGCCAAACTACCTATATCTTTGTTTTCTTTCCTGAACCTAAAAATGAGGGAGAAATGGTACTCCATACTTTAGATGTCCACAGACAACCCAGGTACTATCCTGACATAACTAAATCTTTCAGATCTTCAAATCGATTTTTTTTTTTAATTATTTATTTATTTATCCTTTGATAACTGGGAAAGTCCAGCTGAGGCAATGGTCCATTTTTCAGTGGAGGCCAAGGGAGAACAGCTCCACAAGAGATTCAAAAACATTTAAACAGTAATTGGTTAGTAATTATGTACAAGGAAAGAAAAGCCACGCAACAGATTAAATATTTTACAATGAATTGGGAGAAAGGCTCCACAAAAACACACATATATAAACATTTTATAGTAGCTGACAAGTAATTTTATACAAGGGAAGAAAATCCCAATAACACATAAAACAAGAACACGTTGAAATACATTTGCAGAATATTACTAGGATGCATTGGGACCAAGAATGCAGTATGTACTGCAAGTAGCAAGACTCTTTCAGAAATGGATAGCCTGTGTCACATAAACTAATATATAGTTATTCATAATATTGACTATATTTCTACTAATATGTAGAGATGCTAAATAATACAGTATTCTGCTGCCAAACTAGACAGAGGAATAGAATGAGGTGATGATGAAGAGTAATGTGCAGGAGGGAAAAATAAGGATACGGAGAAAGAGTTGATTATTATTATTAGAAAGATGAGAATCTTATGAAAGGATGTGACACAGGAAAATAAGTCATAAGTGCTGACCGAAAATGTAGAGTAGCACACATTAATAGTATTGTATCATTAAAGTGAGAGCTTCTTTTGATGTCAGGCCACAACTACCCGCCAAGATATGGAGGTGTTAGTGAATTTAGAATGAGAAATGCACAGTTATTGTGAGTAGGTGCTTATCTATCTGTTTTGATCATTTCTTGTGAAGGTAAGAAAAAGGAACAACCTGCTTCAAAACAGAACTTTCCAAATGGTTGTCTAAGGCTATTACCGTTTGTTATACTCACCATAACAAAACTATTCCAGGCAGGGTCATGGCTCAATCTATCAGGGCCTTGGCTTCATCTATGGCTTTTTGGAAAGGGTTGAATTCTAGCAGCATCCCAGAAGCTACTGCTTTGTCCTCCGTACATAGTCTTACAAAGAACTATAAGCTTGATTCTTTCTCTAGGTCCAGATCAGGCTTTTTCTTGGATCATTCTCCAGGGGTTCCTGGGCTCTTCTCCTTCCACCTCCCAAATGTAGTTAGCTAAGATAATCTACCCATATAGCTAAGGCTACTGCAGCAGTGATCATATATGATGAACATAGTACAGCCGTGTAAGTAAACTTTACCACGACAGTACATTTTCAAATGATCACTGCTGCAGTAGTGACTACCTTCCTCCATCCATCCCTCCTTGTTTTCTGATGTGTTATTTATGCAAAGGCATGGGCATTTGATTTTTTTGTTGTTCCTAGCAGTGTACTCTCAGGGCACAGCCTCCCTCTCTCTTCTGGCAGGAAAGCTCTGAAGGGCTTCATGCACAAACTTCTCTTTTAATCAGCTCAGCTCAAGTTGCCTGATAGTTTGGGCATGTAGAAGGTGCCCTGAAGCTTTGGAAGATGGCCAGCTGTTATATCCTTGGCAGGATATAACCCATGTAGCTAAGGCTACTGCAGCAAGTGATCGTTAAGACATCTACTGTTGTAGTAAATGTAACTTACACATTAGTACTTTCTTCATTTTGGACAGTACTTTCAGTAAATGCTCTTTCATTATGCTTGGTGGCTTGGTTCCATCTGAGGTAAGTGGATTTGGAAGCGATACCTCTGGGGTAAAGCTGGCGCTCAATTTATTTGCCAGTATGTTTGCAATATCCACAGGAGAATGTATTACCATTATAACTAAGTTCTAAGCAATGCTGTGTGTTAGTTCTTATTTTCTTGATGTAACTACAGAATGATTTGTAGTTTTCTTTGACTTTTATAGCTAGTCTGAATTCATGGGATTCCTGCATTTTTTCCTGATATTCTTTTTTAGCTTTCTATCTAGCTGTTTGGTGATCTACTTAATTTGTGGGTCTTCTACTGTGTAGGTTTAGAAGTTTCAAATTTTATTATATGGTTTATTAATGCTTGTGTACCACCGTGTTGGCTTGCTTTTAAACTCTCCCATTTTCTTGGTTCTAGTTAAGACTGCCAAGTTAAGACATTTGTGCAGGTGCGAGTAATAATTTAGGGTGATACTGTTATACTGCTGCGGTAGCGTTGTTGCCTCACAGTTAGATGTTTCCCATTCGATTCTCAGTTAGAGCGTCTTCTGTGTGGCAACATGCGTGAATGGGCATTCCTTCATTGTAGGTTGTGCATTAGGCCTGGCAAGCCAGCACGTAAAACTCTACTGCCAATCATTAGCAGACCGGAGTTCCGCTATGGCGACCCCTAACCAGGAAAAGCCGACAGACACAAACAAACTGTTACACTCAGATTTGAAAACATCATAGGATTGTAGAAGATGTGTGCATTTGAAGTAGTTGAATTTTGTGATATTTATTTTTGACAGTTTGGAGATTTTGATGGAAAAGGTTACTAGTTAGTGGTCTGACTTGACTAATGAGGGGGATACATTATGGCTGGTACACATACAGATGCTAAGTTTGTTAGGAACAGCTAAAGTACATTCTGTCCTCTAGAGGGTTCCTTAACAATCTTTTCCAGGGGATTCTTGTTTATATAATCCAGAATTTTTTGTGTATATCCTACATTGGTGATATCAGTCACCCAATTTAAAACTGTGTAGTTAAAACCACTTATTATAACAGCATTCCTTCCTGCAGGGAGCTCATCAGGTGTATTCAGGAACATTATATAATTATCTGGAGACATAGAATGGGATTAGTAGTATCTGTGATCTGATAGTTGATCCAGTTTGAATCTCTTTAAGCTCCACTTGTGGGTCTCTAGGTATCTGTCTTGAGGTAATGTAGTATTTGACAAATACAGATACACCTCAATTTTCTATCCATTCTAAATGTGGAATAAGCACAAAACCCAAGTACTGAGGGAGTGGACTCTGGGCTCATAAACCAGGTTTCTGCAATGACACATGGATATGCTACAAATGCAGGAGGGACTCAATGTCCGGCAATCTGTTGTTTAGACTTCTGCCGTAAAGTAGAGCCACAATGATATGGGTCAGTTGTTGAGTTGTTTGGGAAGTTAGGATGAAAGGTCTTCCAGCTGGAAACTACCTAAAAAAGGCAAAATGAGAGAAGCAAAGTATGGCAAAGGGTTTTAATGAGAGGTGCAAACAGTCCTTGGCAAAGAATGCCCAGTTGTCAAGCATCTTATCCCATGCTGAGAGACAATGCATTCCTCTAGAATGACACCAGGAGTTTAATCAATTATTAAAGCCAATCATCTTTTATTTATATAATTCAGCATCATTCTTGGTGATGGAAGGTTTCCACTCAATGCTAGGATTTTTCCTACATTGTGACATGCACATATTTTCTACTGGGATTGGGGGTTGGCAAAATGATGAAAGTGTTTACTTTACAGACACAATGCACAGGGTTTGATTCTCACCTTTGGTAAGGATGGCTAGACTTAAAAAGTCCCCCCCCTGGGGTCATTAGCCTAGTAATTACCTATAAACCTATAAGTGAACTCTATGACTTAGTCATACGTGAATGCTATGACTTAGTCATGTGATTCATAGATTTATAATAGATTGTTTCTAGGCTAATGACCAAGGTGGGCCTTTCTAGGCCTAGCCAAGGTTTCCTGAAAGAATAATGATAACCTGTATCCAAATAGGATTAGGCATTTATAAGCTACCACGGTCCATAAGGGACATGGGTGCCAGGCCCAGTGTAAATTTCCACTTCCCCATCCACTGGTCTTGGTTGTGCTTAAACTGGCTAGTAGACAAATTCAGCTTCACAAGAATGGGAAGCCTATTCCATGGGAGGGGCAGTCTCTGTGAAACATATCTGCCTTTCCAACATTTTCTGTTTAAGTCACAGGCAGAATTCTGGTCCTTAGACCTTGTATTTCTGGTATTTTTTGACTTATGAATATGCAGGAGATTCATAAGTGTGGGGTTTGTGGATGGCTTGTAAGTTAGGCATAGATCACCCCTCAGTAATCTATAGGAGACTGAGTAGAGACGAAAGGGCTTTAAGGCATTCTGCATATGGAAGGCTTGTTACACCTTGTATTCTCTTTGTAAAGAACCTCTGTAGTCATTCTAGTTGCTGCATATGCTTAGCCAGGTAAATATCAAAAGGAGCATTTTACACTATGATTGGTCTGATAAGGGCAAAGTACAGTGGGATAATGACTATTTGGATTTAGATGCCATGCCCTTACGTATAATTTGTGCAACATAAAAGGATTCCCTCACCACTGTGGCTATGTGGTGGTCAAAGATAAGACTACTGTCTATGTGTGTACCCAGATCCTTGACCACTGGATTGACTCTTAGGGATGTATTATCAACATGGCAATTAGCAAGGGTGGGTGACTTCCCAAAAAGTACAATTACATATTTCTTAGCATTGAGTTTAAAACCATGGCTTTAGCACCATTTGTTAGTCAGAGATAGGTCTTCTTGAAGAATGTTAGTGTCTGCAGGGGACTTAATGATAACCACCAGCTTGAAATCATCTGCAAACCTAATCAGCCATAAACCTTCAGTTTTGCTTCCACTTCCAAGAAAGAAAGGAGTGGACCCAGTACTGAACCCTGGGGGATTCTATGAGTGACTGGCCTCTTTCTGGAGCTGGCCTCATCTATTTTGATGTCCATGGTCCTATTAGTAAGCCAGTTGACTATCCAGTGTGTGGTAAAAGGATTTATACCTAATTTAGTGAGTTTGTCTATAATGCTTGAGTGGGTTATTGTATCTAAAGCCTTGGCCAAGTTGAGGTAAGCTGTGTGCACAGTCTTGCATGTATTCATTGCTTTGGTGACCCTCTCAAAGAAGTCCACTAGCTTTAATAGGCATAACCTTCCTTTACCAAAGCTGAACTGTGATGGTCCAGTGTTGATACTGTTTTTTGATGGTATCTGATTGGATGTTCAATCACTGTTTAGTAACATGGATTGGTCAATTATATTTTTAAACTTCTATATAAGAAAATGGTTTACTAGGTTTTGAAATGGTCTAAAGAGTTGGTATTTTGTTGCCACTAAAGTGCAAACTTTCTATTTTTTTACATTAATTTATGTGTGGTGTGGTCAGAACCTGAAATTTTTTCTCTCTTTTTTTTTTCTCTATGAGTCCAGTATTTGCAGGTTACCTATTTCCTCATTTATAACGTCCATGATGATTCTTTCCAGGGCCTTGCATGTGAGGCTGGCCAGACGTATGGGCCTGTAGTTACCCAGATTGGTGGCTGGACCTCCTTTGTGCAGGGGATTGACTGTAGCTAACTTACATTCATTGGGCACAAAACCTGACTGTAGCTCCAGTTGAAAAGTGATTCAACTAGACCAGAGAGGTCATGTTCATGCTATTTAGTAAGCATCCCAGCATATTATCGGGGTCCATCAATACAGTGTTTTTGGCCTTGGAAAGTGCATTGAAGACCTGTTCCTAAGTAATGCTTGGGGGGATTGTGGTGTGCAGTATTTCCTTTGGACTACTGGGGAAGAGAAATTTGAGCTGAAACTATCAGCCAAAAGGCTGGCAGTGCCCTCCAATTTAGTGTGGGTAATGCCATTTACAATAAGCTCTGGCCATTGTTGCATATTTCCCTTGAGGTTAAAAACATAGCTGTAGAAAGCTTTGTTGCTGCCCTTTGCCTGAGAGGCTAAATTTTCTTTAAATTTAGCCTTTGAAGTGTTAATTAACCCTCTTATCTGCCTGTTTAGATTGGCCAAGGTTTTGTTAGCATGTTGGGCTTTGTTTGTCCTACTCTTGGTCAAGATTTTTTTTCTTTTGTTATACACATGATTCATATTGTAATTCCTCCAATGTGACTTGTTATTTGAGTTTGGTTTATTCTTAATACAAGTGGGTACAGCTCTCAAGATGGCTGTACAGGGATTTTGTAAATAGCTCAGCATATGCTGTGGTATTTACTGGATATCGGGGTGCAAGGCATTTAGCCAAGGTGTTGCTTAGTAGAGACAGGTTAGCTTTGAAATAGTTCCTAAAGGTTTTTGGTTTCACTGGGTCCCTGGATTTAATTTTTGTTTCAAACAATACTGCCTTATAGTCATATCTGATGAGTATGTACATTACGTTGGGTAAGGAACATTGCTCCCCCATGTTTGTGAGGTCAATGATGTTTGCACCCCAAGTAGGAGAATGGGCCAACTATTTCAGGATATTGGTATTAATGAAGTTTAGGAATCACTGTGCTTTTGCATTAGAAGGGGTCTATGATAACCAATCTATAGAGGGGTAGTTAAGATTCCCTATGAAGATCGTATCAGGTTGAATGCTGAGGGACTCTAGTACAGTGAGATAGGTAGCATGGGTTTCCTGGGACATGGAGAAGGACCTATAGGTTGCAAGGATATGGCACAAGACCCTTTTTTATGCTGAGTTGCACATGTATGAGTTCCCATGGATCACACATTTTAATTAGTCTGGATTTGAGGTTGTTTTTAATATAGAGAGAAACTCCTACACCTTTAGTTCCCTCCTGTGCAGTAGCTGGTCTAAGGGTCTGAAAGGCATTATAACCTTGCACTGCCAGGGTACTGTCCTTGACTTTAAACCATATGCACTCTACACAGAGAGGAAGGTTCACAGGAAGTGGAACTTCTTGTTAAGACTTCTAGCACTACGCAGTACCACTTTCAGATAATCCTTCATAGGTTCAGTTAAGTCAGAAAGTTTATCAGTTAGGCACTGCCTAAAACAAGCACTATGGGATGGAAAAGTTCTTTGCCAATATCCTAAAGCCTAGAGGAGATAAGTGGAGCCCATCCCTGACAAAGCAGCCTGGTCTGTCAACCATATCCTCCCAGGCCATCAAATATTATACCCTCTTAGAGTGACACCAGAAGCTAAGCCAATTGTTAAAATCAATAATTTTCTGTTGGTAACATGGCATCATCCTTGGAGAAGGTAGTATGCTGCTCAGTGCATACCTGCCTGAGACACATAATCAGCAAGCTCAATCATGTCTCACTTCATATAGTCAAGGGGGTACATCTTGGGTCATTAACACCCACACGGAATATGACAGAGTCATACTGGTACCTGTGGTTCAATGATCTGCGTGCCGGTGTGATTTGACAGATTCTAGCCCCGAAAAGGCAGCCAAGTGTGACTCTCTTCTTATTCAGTCTAGTGAAGGGGACATCACTGTGCCTCACTTTAGAATCCTCAATGAACAGGAAATTTGGTTGTGAGCTTGTTTGCCTTAAGGGCTTAGTAGTAGAGGCACGGGATATGGTGTTACTATGTGTAGCTGCTGTGGGTAGTGTTTTAACATAGTGTTTACATGATGTCTCAGGACTTTCTTTTTTTGATTGTGCTGTTCAGGAGGTCGTAGATGTTAGGAAGATTGCTTGTAAGTGCCTCAGCATAATTAGTTTTATGTGTCTGTTCTTTACCCTGTGCAGTAGGCATGGTGCAAGTGTCACTACCAACCTCTTATAGGATTAGTTTTGGTTGTGTGAGAGAGATCTGCCTCCAGCGTTAAAGTGTGTTTACACCTCTTGCATACTTTATTTTATTAAAAATAAGTGGGTTGTCCATCTACATGAGGCAATTGCTACAATTCCTCAGTATATCCATCTGAACCAGACTGGCCACAGACAGAGTCACGGAGTACATATCCACGAAAGGTGATCTACTAAGGAGGAATGCGGAAAATTTAAATTTAAATATTGAATAGGTCAGTAACACAAAGAACAAGATGAGCAATGCACAGCTATGTGCAAATTAGATACGCTAGTAGTTAAAAAATCTGCCTCGACTTTTAAGGGAATATTACACTCCTGAGAGATTGGCATCTACACAAATTACAAGGGGGAATTACGCTGCAAGATATAGGCGTCTATACAGATCACTGCTTGGTGCTGCTATGCAGAGAGCAGCAGTTCTAACTAAAGACTGCAAAAAAGGTTAAAAAGTTCAGATAGTCAGCATAGAAACACTTAATTAATGCAGCAGTGACAAAAATAATGTGAAAAACAAGTGCCAAAACAGTGGATATAGTAATATAAGTCGTAGCTTGTAGATAATGAGTCTAGTGTTGTAGAACTGTGGCGCTTAAATAGCAGAGAATATTTGATAAAAAATCCCACAAACAACGCCTCGTGGCCAATCAAAAACAGTGCACTCTTACTTCCTTTACTCAATCCTGGGCCAGAAAATTACTCTGGATCCATCTACTCTCACTAAAGGGGAGCCAAGGTAGTTCTAACCAAATGCTGTAAAAAAGGTCAAAAGGTGCAGCTATTCATCACAGAAACAATTAATGCAACTGTGACAAAAATCAATGTAAAAAAACAAGTGTTAAAACAGTGGATATGGTAATGTAAGTCTTAGATTTTGTAGAGTTTAGCGGAAACCAGCAACACTCTTCTTCTCAGATAGAATGGCTGCCAAACATTGCTAAATGCTTCGGAGCTTGTAGGTTATGAGCCAAGTGTTGTGCAACTGTGACACTTAAATAGCAGCAGAGATGCTATAAAAAATACAAACAAGGCCACCAAAGTGGAACCAAGGCAGTTCTAACTAAAGACTGTCAAAAAAGTGCAGATATTCAACACAGAAACACTCAATTAATGCAGTAAAAACAAGTGTTGAAATAGTGGATATGGTAATGCAAGTCATAGCTTTTGAAGTGTTTAGCAGAAACCAGCAACACTCATCTTCTCAAGCAGAGTGGTTGCCAAACTTTGTCAAATGACTCAGGCACAGAGATTCAAATTTTAGACAAGCGAGCCCCCTAGCCAATCAAATAAAGACACAATAAGACTTACACCAGCAATTTCCACCTCAGAGGGGCATAGGCTATCCTCTCCTGCCACAAGAATGTAGACCACAAACCTTCCAAATGTAAAATAACTGGCTTTGAGCCTAAGTGCTTAGACCAGAAAAAAAACACTTAGAATAACAATAAGCCTTCAACCAGCAATTCCAAGCTCAGAAGGGTGGAGGCTACCCTCCCCTCCCACAAGCGTGCAGACCACAAACCTTCTTAATGTAAAATAACTGATTTGGAGCCCAAGTGCTTAAACCAGAACAAATAATATACAAGACTTTATTTATTTACCTGTAAGTTCTGTGTTGTAGTTTTTCTGATGAAGTCTCATGATAACTGTGACGAAAATGCTATATCTCCTGCAACATCCACAATTTGTTTTGTTTGTTTTTTTTAGATGTTAATTGGTATATTTTGTGTGGTAAGCTTGAGACAATGTTTTTAGTAGATGTTATCCACCAGAACATATAAGCAAGATTGAGGAACAATTATTAACCAAACATGGTGGAAGTTTCAAGATGATTCCATCAGGAGGGACTGTGTATGCTCAGAATAATGTAGATTTGGACAAGACTGTACCACAGTTTGATGAAAGATTAATTAAAGCTTTGATATTGCCCTTCTTGTCTATGAGGTGGCTGTCAAGAACATTACTGCCAGAAACTGGAGAATTATTGTGGCAAGGCATACTCCAGCTTAGTAGTACATTTGGAATTGGTGTTCATTTTGTTTACAAAAAAGAAAAAAATTCAAGAATATGATGGAAAATGGTAAATCAGTACAAAGTGGTGACGGTGCTTGTATGGCAAAATTGTGGTTGCTGTAACCAATGTACAGATATTCTAGAAGCAATAATGTGACCCTGGTGAACCAGGTGAGAACTGAGATCATTGGAAAGTTTAACTGTATTTCTAGAGGTGTGATGCATGTTGCTGTATGCCAGCAATGTATGGCGTTCTATATTGTTAAAACTGAGAATGAACTTAGGAAGACAATTTGCTGACATCTTTATGGCATTAAAACTGGTGACATCAACAATGCTCTATTCAAACATTCCATTATTTGTAGCAATTTCACTAAATTCAAAATTTGTGTTGTAGAAAAAGTTCATCAATCATTGAGTGGTAGGGATCGAAAAAAACTCTGCTAGAAGGGTATGAGCTTTTAAATGACAATCTCCCTACTAAGAGTGTATTAAAATTTAATGTCAAATTATGAGTGCATTAGTTTATTTTATTGATGTATTTATGTATGGTGTGTTTGCAAATAGAGATTGTGCCTTCAGTGTTTATAACATGCACATATTTTAATGTTTTTACATTTGTAGTTAATGTCATAGATCAAGTTTTGACTATGCATTTTATTCTGTGTTGCATTAATTTATAGGATTTTTATTCATCTTTTATTCATTTTTCAAGTATTCATTTGAAGTAATTGCTTTACAGATGCAAAAGCTGAGTACATGAAGAGAACTAAATAATATGATCTAAGCTGTATTTATTGACCGGGAAGGTGTTCATCATATTGATCACTGCTGAAGTAACAATTGCTATATAGGTTATATCCTGCCAAGGAAGTTCTGAATGGTAGTTCTTCTGATAAAGTCTAATAATGACTGTGAAGAAAGTGTTAATAAACTTTCTCTCTCTCTCCTGTAGCATTTGTAGCTTTGTTGTTTTTTTTTTTTTTTTTGGATTTTTATAACTTAAGTGGTGTAATGTCTGTACACAGATATTTATAGGTAGATATTAATGGTGTAAGGTGTAGGGACAACATTTGGAGAGATGCATACATTTTTAAATTTGAAGGGTGTTGGAAGCAGCTATATTAATCTAGGAGTATAAAAGAGGTGATTATGACCAGGTCTCCAATCATAACTGGCTTATTATGTTTTTGAGAAGCTAAGAAATTTACCTCGAGTGTGAAGCTCAAGAAGTAAATCTTGACATCCATGTCAAGAAAACATAGCAGGTTATAATTGGAGAGACAGTCATAATTCTTAGTAGTGCATAGTACATTATCTGCTCCATATTAACAGTTAGAGAAACTAAAAAGAGAAAGTTTAGGATCACAAAATGTTTTACCAGTAAAGCACTTTGTGCTGTCAAACAGATAACAGCATACCTCACAGCTTCTTTGCTTAAAAAATCTGGACAAATCCAAAAATAATGGGGGGATGAGGGATCAAAATCAGGGGCATTTTTAAATATTGGTGTTAATCATAACAGGATGTGAAGTTGTCTCTTCCATTCATTCCTTAATGGTTGGGGTATTCTGATATGACTTCAGACACTCCAGACTTTGGATTCAAAGCTCAGGCTCCTCCCCTTACCCACAATCTCCCGCTGCCCGTCTAGTTACCTTAGATTTCTTATGCTACTCATTTGATCCAGACGTGATCTCCACTGCTCAGGCTTGGTGTAGCTAAGTGCAAGTCTTTGACATTTTTAAATCCTTTTAAGATTAGCATTTCTATAATTTTATATTTTAGTGCCTTTCTCCCTTTACAAACGTTTATAACTGTAATAGTTGTTGTCTACTAGTTAGAGGTTACTTCTTGATTGCCTCTGTCTTGCATCTTTTGGTCCCCTTTATTCATAGCAGTATTTCTCTTTGGTTATACTGTAGGTTGTTAGCATAAGATAAGTTTTTCATATTAGCATTAACTTTATTTTGTGTGTGTGTTTTGTGGTTGTAGTGTTCTATTGTTTGCTGTTTTCTGCTACTTTTCAGTATTACTGACAAACCTTCAGGCTTCAAAAAATGCATTGCCTATGGCCACAAGATCCCGAATTTGGATTTGCACACTATGCATCTGGATGAACAGTGCTCCATCTGCACTGCTTTTGGCTGTGAACCATCATGAAACATAGGAACAAGCTCATTATGAAGGGTCTTCTGCGTACCCCTGTCGGACACTCATTCTTTCCTCATCCTTCTGCTTCTGGGGTTTCCCCTCTGTCAAAAAAATCTTCTTACGGACCTAAGGGGATGAAGTGTAGTGAAAGACCAAAGGGAAAATCCAAAGATCAGGAAGTGTTCTCCAGACCATACTTCTCCTTCTTTGGCTCCACCACAGAAACTTTGAAAATCACTGGATTCAAACTCTGGTTAGTATCCAGTATCTCTGTTACTGGATACAAGGTTCTTGCTGTAGTCTATTTCTCCCAGTCTTTGTTTTCTTTTCTTAGAGGAAAGGACCTTTCATCGATTCAACATGCCCCCTGTCCACTGCCTCTTTTCTTCAATCAAAGCTGACGTGGATAAGATAATGAGGAAGTTCCTTAAGACCCAGATCCAAATGGCTGTTTTCCAAGCTGCAACCACTGTTGAACCCGTGTGCTTGGGCCCTTCCCCTCATCTCATTGTTTCTCCAGCCCTGATCTGCCTCTTTAATTTGTGGTCTGTGGACCCAAGTTTTTCTCAGGGTTTGTTCACACTGGATCTGAAGACCTGGTCATCCTCAACATCAGTGGTTTCTCTGATTGGATCAGTTCCAAGTGCTTCAAATGCAGAAGTGCCTTGGGGCTGAAGTGTCAGTGCAGCATCCAGGCATACAAGATCAATTCCAAAGCTTTGGGAGCTCTCTCTCCCTGTTGGAGCCATAGCAATAGACAGCTCGGCACCAGCATTGGATTTGGAGCCAGGTCATATGGAATACAAAGATCAGTCTGGAGTGGAAGCTTTGGTTCAGTCTTGATTGGTCTTAGGTCCTTCCTTGGCTTCAGTGTTTGAAGCCTTTGAGAGGGTTCTCTCCCTTTCTGGTAAGTAGATTCCATTTTCCCACTTGGCTTCATCCATCCCTGATAGGATGCCCTTGGGTCCTGACCCTGCTTGTCCTGTTCTGTATAGACAGCCAGCCCTGTTGAGCCTCAGGACAAGTCTATCTTCAGGACTCCCATTTTTCTTCTGAGCCTTCTGCAGTGCATCCCACAGTAGAAGCTCCTAGAAAACATGTGCACAACAGGCATGTTGACTTCTCTTGGTAGTTGGTAACCAAGCACTCTGACTTCAGTGATGGGGAAGAGTCCCCTATATCCCCCTTGAGGATGTCTCCTTCAGGGAAATCCTCCAATTCTTGAGACAGAAATGGTGGTGGCCCTCTGAACCCCCTTCCCAGCAGGAGTCAGTTTTTCTTGAGGCATTCAGGACTGCCCCAACTACTTGCTGGATGGTTCCTCCTGTTAATAAGATGGTTCACCTGATTTTGAAGTGGGCATGGAAGGAACCAGACATGGCTGTGCGTATCCTGTCCAAGGTAATTCTCAAGGATCTGCCACATTGGAGCAATGATCTCACTGTTGATTCCACGGTGATGATGGTGGCCACCAGAAAGGAACTTACTAAGGAGAGCTCCTCATTGCATTCCCCTAACAGGGAGTCCAGCATGCAGGAAAGATTTGGGAAGTGGGTTTGTGTTTCAGCTTCCTTCACACCAAGGGTACTGAACTACTTGGCACATGTGACACCTTTTCCAGAAAAATCTGACAAAGGAGCTCTCCAAGTTTCTGTCTGTCTCTGGGTCCATTTCTGTAGAAGACAAGACGTCTGTGGATTCTTAGTTGGCCACCCTCCAGTCCCTCTGAAATGTGTAGATGTGCCTGATTTCTAATGCGACTGAGGGCAGTTCAACAGCTGCAGACACTGGCGTAACCTTAAGGAGACATGTTTGGACATGCCTGTGGGACTTTGCAAAGCACTTCATGATGTTCTTTGTTAATTCCCCTTATGATGGCTCAATGCAAGAGAGCCTAAAGATAAAGAGACGCTGATCAGTAGTAAACAAGCTGGCAAGCCACTTAATGCCATAGGAATACAGTTCTCTACCCCAGAGGTCTTTTTCTAGGAACCAGAAGGGAGAATAGAAGCTGTGCTTCTGAAAATCTCAGGAGTTTTCTCTTGACACTCCTGGAGACAGATACTCCTGGGGCAGAGTGGGGAATTCCAATAGTAGACAACACCCCCACAGCAGAGGGGGCCTGAAAAATCAATGCTTCCAGAATCCATTCTCTGAGAAGCTTTACCAGCACTCCTGAATGGTTGCCTGACTGCTGCACTCTAAAGGCAAGAGGGGGCACTTATCTGTGCACCCCAAGGCCTGGACATCCATCAACAAAGACTCATGGGTGGAGAAAAAAATGGATCGGAATAGAGAGATAATAAATCAGCAAGCACAGGAGAGTAGTATTGCTGGCACTGAGTTCATGTAGGTTAAAAAATAAAAAAGGTAGCGGAGTGCACAAGGCCTAGGATAAAATGTGTCCAATCCTGCTAGGCACACTGGTGCCAGGACTGGAAAAAATGACAGTGTAAAATCCTTTAGACATGGAAACATTCCTACAATGGGGCTAGGCTAGGCCCAGGGGGAGAATGCCCCCCTCTCCCATTGTAGAAGGAAGGAGTAGTCCACAAAAATCACAAAAACTGATAAGCTAAAAAAACGGCCATAAGGAGAATAGAGAGGACTATTGAGGATAAGAAAGAAATTATGTTTTGTTACTGTTATACAAAAAGCCCGGAATTTCTAGACAGAAGATGCACAAAAAGATTAAGAGAGAAAGTAGAGGAAAGAAAAATACTTACACAAGAAAAACTGTCAGAAGCTTCAAACAAAAATTTGTGTTCATTAGTACAACAGATTCATGAAAAACATTATATAGGCCAAGAAACCTTGGGCCATTTGGAAAAATAAGTGACTGAAGAAGTGTGAAAATATAAAGAACAAAATATAGAGATTTTTGAAATGTATAAAAAAAAAGAAATATGGACATGGGAAAGAAAGAAAGAACTGATATGGTGCAATATTTATGCAAAGAAGAAAGTCAAATTAATCAATACAAAAACAGCAGTCCTAAAGACAGTCGAATAGAAAAACAGACAAAGGCATCCAGATATGGAAAATTTCACAATAGAAAAATAAGATCATAAACAGGGAATGTAGAACAGAAGATTAGTAAAGTAGAAGTTAAAAAAATAGAAGCTGAAGTTACGAAATACCTGTGAAGTGAAGGACTTAGTGGAGAAAGCCCAACACAGGTTATATCACAGCATGATGGAACAATGAGTCCCCTAAGTAGGAACAGGAGACATCTGAACAATAAATATGGACATTGGAAAGAAAAAGAGATTTAATATGGTGCAATATTTATGCAAAGTTGAAAGCAAAACTAAGCAATAGAAATACAGCAGCAACAAAGATATTTGAAGGGAAATACAGCAAAGGCATCCAGGTATGGAACATTTTATAATACAAAAAAAGAAATAAAAGAGGAAAAGTTGAAAAGAGGATTAGTAATGGAGAAGTTAAAGAAATAGAAACTGAGGTTATGGATTACATGCGAAGTGAGGGATTTAGCATAGAAAATCTAACTCTGATAACATCACAGTAGGATAGAGCAATGGATCTCTAATTAAGTAGAAACTAGTGGAACTGGAAACATCTGATGAGTTGCCATATGAAGCTATTTTTGGACCCTTCCTTAGGAAACCAGTACAAACGTTCAGTTGGAGTTGGACAGCAAGGGAAGGAACAGGAAACTGTGGTGGCAACTCTGAAGCAGTCAGTGTTGTGAAGTGATAGGCCAGTTAGTTCCCATATGAAAGAGCAATGGATGACAAAGGATGAAACCGAAAGAAATGGGGCACAGCTCTGGAACTTTCTGCAGAATGCCCGCAGGAAATGGAAAACAAAGAATTTGCTTTCAGTTTAAAAGAAAGTAATCTAAGAGAAGAGTTGTTTGATTTAATAGAGATGGACAGATATATTAAGATCAATGACAGAAATAGACTACAGAAAGTCAATATAACCCAAAAGGTTAGAAGTTTGATAAAACAAATGAACACAGTAATTAGAATTGTTCATAGAGATTCATGCAATATAATAGTAAATAGGATATATTACTGTGCAGCTAAATTAATAACAGATAGCCTTACCACAAAAACATAGAGTAGTATGAGAAAGGAAGGGGAGAAATCAAATGCCATCATGGAAGTATCGAATAGAGAAAGCTATAAAGCAACTAAGATAAGAAGTGTCACTGTTAGAAGAGTACAGAAGAGGAAACAGATCATCTTCTTCTTATACCTGGTGGCTTTGCAACTGCCCGCCCTGCTGTATATTTGATCTGTGACACTCCTCCCAGTCTACTGTCATTAGCTCATTCTACCTAATACAGAGAAAAAAAATTAGCACTTTATTCATCTGCTCTTACTGTATTTGGGTTTCTTCCTACTTTATTACATTATTTTGCTTTTGCCTCTTCTTGAAAGTACTCAATTGTCCTTATTCTGCTGCATTTATTACTGCTTGGTAGTAGCCTGATTAAACTGTAACTGTTATTCTAAGCCTTTTGGTTTAAGCACCTGGGCTTCGGACCAGTTATTTTACATTAAGAAGGTTTGCAGTCTGCACTGTTGTGGCAGGACAGGTAGCTTACATCCTTCTAAGTTGGGAATTGCTGATTGAAGGCTCAGTGTCTGTTATTCTAAAAGTGTATTAGTTCTGGTTTAAGCACTTGAGCTTCAGGCCAGTTATTTTACATTAAGAAGGTTTGTGGTCAGTATTCTTATGGGAGGAGAGGCTAGATTCTGCCCTTCTGAGCTGGGAATTTCTGGTTAAAGGCTTATTGTGCCTGCTTATTTGAACTATTTCTTTCAGAAATTGGTGCGCCTAGTTTTCTGTAGCATAGACTAGATTCAGGCCTGTTGAATCTAGCTTTGTTTGGGTAACTTGAGCACTGATCCAGGCCATCTTTTTTGGAGAAGGTTCCCCTGCACCCTAGTGGCAGGAGTGTGCAGTTAGAACTTGTCTGATTAAAGACAGCTGGAACAGGGCTCAGTTTTGAGCTTTTTATTGGTTAAGTGGGTAATTTGTTTAAATCAGTTTGCTCGTTTTCTATTGTTATATAAAAATAATTGCACTTTATTCATCTGCTTTTACTGTATTTGTGTTTCTTCCTACTTTATTACTTTATTTTGCTTTTGCTGCCTGTTCTTAAAAGTACTTAATTGCATTTATTCTGGTGCATTTATTGCTGCTTGTTAGTAGCCTGATTAAATTGTAACTGTTATTTTAAGCCTTTGGTTTAGGCACTTGGGCCCCAGACCAGTTGTTTTACATTAAGAATGTGTGGTCTGCACTCTTGTGGGATGAGAGGGTAGAGTCTGCCCTTCTGAGCTGGGAGTTTCTGGTTAGAGGCTTATTGTGCCTGCTTACTTGAACTGTTTCTTTCTGAAACTGGTACGCCTTGCTTGCTGTAGCGTAGACTAGATTCAGACCTGCTGAATCTAGCTTTGTTTGTATAACTTGAGCACTAATCTAGGCCATCTTTTTTTGGTGAAGATTCCCCTGCACCCTAGTGGCAGGAGTGTGCAGTTAGAACTTGTCTTATCAAAGACTGCTGGAACAGGGCTCAGTTTTTAGCTCTTATTAGTCAATTGGTTAATTTGTTTAAATCAGTTGGGTCATTTGCTACTGTTAAAAAAGATACACTTTATGCATTGCCGCTTAGTTAGCATTAAACTATTTCCAGTGCCATAAAATCACTTCTTCAAATTTTTCCTTAGAACTAGTCATTTTTTTAGTTTTAGCACTCAAATCTATTTCTTTGAGCTCAGCACTTGTTCAGAACTCGTTGTAAGCACTAAATAAGCTACTAAGTACTACAGCACTCAACTTTCCTCACTTGTCTAGAGGAAAACAGTTTTTAGTACTTAATAAATAAGCACCTATCTAGGCATGTTTAAGGGTAAGCTCCCAGTGTTTTCTCCTGTCTACCTGATAAATCTGGGCATCTTGGGGCAATGCAGCAATTGCCTCATGTACACAGACAACCCTCTCCTCCTACCACCCAACACTACAACCTGTGAGAGATGCACTTATATAGTCAAACTGAAAGAAAAGCTCTCTTCAGCCAAGACTGGACTAGACAGTCAAGAGGAGAAGGTAAACACTTGCACCACACCACACTCATCACATAGTCCCTCAAAATCTACATCACCAAAATCCACACATAAAAACACAAAAACATTCACGGAGGCTCTCAATAATAATTTGCTCAAGCAACAGAGACCTCCAAAGCAGAAACGCAAGCAACCTCCACCCCCAACACAACCCAAATGACACATAGCCCACAGACTCAGTGTGCCAATCAACCACAGCCCATAAGGCAAAACAACGTAACCAACACACTAGTAATAGGTGACTCTATAGTCAGGCACACTGATGTCCCACTCACCAGGCTAAACAAGGAGAAGGTTGCTGTCAGATGCCAGTCGGGTGCCAGGATCCGTCACATAACCCATGTACTCAGGTCACTCCACCACAAGTACAAATATGACTCTGTCATTGTCCATGTTGGTGTGAACGACCTGAGACGTACCTCACTGGACTACATGAAAAGAGACATGGAAGAGCTCTCCAATCTTGTACCCCAGACAGGTATGACCCTAGCCCTGAGTAGCATGCTGCCATTGCCCAGAATGGTACTGTAGTACAAGGACAAAATTATTGACTTCAACAATTGGCTAAGCTTCTGGTGTCATTCTGAGGGGATCCAGTATCTGTCTGCCTGGGATGACATGATCGAAAGACCACGATGCTTTGCCAGAGATGGCTTTCACCTGTCGCCCTTGGGATTCCGGATACTGGCTAAGGCTCTTACCACCCCTATAGTGCCTTTTTAGGCAAGGCTCAAATGACAAATTCACCACCGTAACAGGTACAAGCAAGCAAAATCTGAGGGCAATGCTACTTAATGCTAGAAGTCTAAACCTCAAAATGCACTCACTCGAGGTACTCCTTAAAATGGAGAACATCGACATCTGTACAGTGTCAGAGACCTGGTTCAAGGCTCCAGAGAGCACCCCTGCATTACCAGGCTATAATTCATACCACATATTTTGGCCACTTAACCTGAACCAAAACACTAAAGGTGGAGATGTGTCCATATTCATTAAGGATATCCACACCTCCAGGGTAGTTGCTCAGCATAATGCATCCAAGATTATCCAAATGCAACTAACTCTGGGCAAGACCGCAATCCAAATTGTAGCTTGCTATAGATCCCCCACCATGCCCCAGGATTCCCACTCCTCATTTCTTGATACACTGGAAAATATTAGGGTACAACCCAACACCCTAATAATAGGCGATTTCAACTACCCCACCATTAACTGGGAAAACTACTCATGTACCAACTCTTTTGTTCAACGTTTTCTGGAATTCATAAATTCCAACACCTTAGATCAACTTATCCACATCCCCACCAGGGGCAGCAATATCCTATACCTGGTCATTACCAACATGGATGACCGGTGTTCCACAGCAAAGGTCAATTTCTCGTTGGTCAGATCCGACCATAAGCTAATCACCCTAGACATCCACATCCCACCCCCACCCACCATTAGGGAAACTACCATAAAAAATGTCTCCAAAGCCAACTTCACGCTTATTAAGACAGAAGTGGCAAACTTCATGACACCCATGCAGACAGACAATAGAGGTACGACTGCTGAATCCTACACAACTGCACTTTATAAGCACTTACATGAGTGCATGGATCATGCTATCCCTAACAGAACCAAGATGCTATCCTCCAAAAAAATTAAGCCAATCTGGTGGTCCACTACCATAAACAAACTCTACAACAGAAGAAAGAAACTGTTGCAAAAAAGAGTAAAATCCCATGTTTAGAGGAACTCTCTGGTCAGCCTCATTTAGAAGCTGAGATCCCTCATAAAATCCTCCAAAGCTAGCTATGAAAACAAAATTGCCACTGATTCTAAAGACAACCACAAAGCATTCTATAGCTATGTCAAGAATCTCAATGGCAACACTCAGATCTGCTCTGAGTCACAGCACAATGGCACTAAATATACAGAACCAAGTGATATTGCCAACATCCAGGCAGATAGATTCCTTGCTAACTTTATCCCCCTCACACCCCCTAAAGGACCCATCTCTATACCGGAAGAATGCAAAGTTCTTGTAATCACGGCTGCACAGGTAAAAACCACACTCTCCAAAGCCAAGAACACAGCAGCCATGGGACCTGACAACATCCCAGGCTGCGTTCTACATGGACTACAGAATGAACTGGCACCCCACCTAAGTACCATGTTCAGTCATAGCCTCACCTCAGTCTTTGTGCCCACTGAATGAAACACAGTGACGGTTATCCCACTCCACAAAGGGGGATACACCACGGACCCCGGGAACTACCGCCCCATTAGCCTGACAAGCCTGGTCTGCAAGGCCATGGAATGTGTCATTATGGAACTTATAAACAAAGACAATGGTAATCTCCAAACTCTGGACCCCACCCAGTTCAGGTTTGTAAAAGGCAAATCATGTCTCCTAAACCTGCTAGACTTCTTTGAAGCAGTCACCAAAGCCGTTGACGAGGGTAAGGTGGTTCACACAGCCTATCTAGATCTCGCCAAGGCTTTCGACACCATCCCCCACTCTGGAATTATAGATAAACTCACTAAACTAGGTATAAATCCCCATGTCACAAGATGGGTTGCCAACTGGCTCACTGACAGAACCCACACTATGAAAGTAGCAGACTCCAAATCCGCCTTCAGATTAGTGACAAATGGAGTACCACAAGATTCAGTCCTGGGTCCTCTCCTGTTTGGTGTCTACTTCTCTGAAGTACAGGCGAACACAGAAGGTCTTTGGTTAATGAAGTTTACAGATGACTGTAAACTAGGAGCCATAATTGAAACTCCTAACGATGTTGACATCCTACAAAAGGGACTCACTGAGACAGATGCCTGGTGTCAAAGCCATGGCCTCAAGCTCAATGCCAAAAAGTGCATTGTCATCCCCTTTGGTAAAAACTCTGTACCCATGAACTACCACATAGGCGGTAGTAAACTTAACACTGAAAGTGTGATAAGAAACCTTGGGACACAGATGGACAGTAGTCTCTCCTTTGATAATCACATTGTCACAGTAGTCAGGAAATCCTTCTATGTGGCACACTTCATCACAAAAGGTTTCTCATCCAGGAAAAAAGAGGTCATTGTTCCCCTCTACTACTCGTCACTCATTAGACCTATTATAGAGTACAATGCCCCTTTTGGTATGTACCTCACAAGACATCTACAACTGGATAGGCCACAGAAATACCTCACAAAGAAGATTACCGGCCTATGCAGACCGTCTCAAAAATCTCCAGCTTTACTCCGTCGCATATTGCCTACTTAGAGGAGATCTCTGCCTAACATATAAAGCTATGTCAATCCCAGAGCTGTTGGACATGCTCCACTTAAAGAAATCCCAATCCCTCTGAGCTACACGCTCTAGGGACCTAAACCTTGTCACCACAATAAACAGAACATGCTGGAGGGATAGATTCCTGTCCCAGAGACTTCCCATACTTTGGAACAAACTACCTATCTATATCAAACAAAGCTCCTCATTAGCATTCTTCAAGAAAAATCTTGATGATTGGATGAAAAATAGGAAATTCACCCCGGGGATCACTTCTGTGGCTCTGCTTAACAGTGGCACAGGAAAATAATTTTCCTGGGTGGCGAAAGCCAGGGTATCTTTTTGGCTAGGCTTATATAGGCCCTAGGGCCAATAGCCTAGTATGAACCTATGAACCTAAAAATACTAGATAGATAGATAGACCTGATAAAAGTAATGCGCAGTATCAAAACAGATCAGGATGTATCGTGCACTATAGCAAATAAATGAAAAATATCAGCACAGGCAGAAGATATGCCGATAAATATAAAGGAAAAGTACAAAATAAGCAATTTTATATATTTTATATATATATATATATATATATATATATATATATATATATATATATATATATATACATACCCAAAACAGTTTTGTAGAGAATTGGGAAACAAGGAAAAAGGAATTGAAACACCACCAAAAAAGAAGAAATAGTTTGGAGAAATATATATGAAGATCTTGCAGAACATAACAAAGATGCTAAATGGATAAAAAAATAAAAGAAAGAATAAGAAGTTCAAATGTAGAGATGGCCAGAGAGATTGAAACTAAGCTAAGAAAAGCTCCCAACTGGAAAACCTCAGGTCCAGATCCAGTACCTAACTTCTGGCTAAAAATATTAACATCTTTACATGAAGAGTTAGCCATGAGTAAGAGCTATTTATATGCGCAGCCCAGACAGACACCAGCCTAGTTAACAACAGGAAAAACCAATACTCTTACTTGAGGGAACCTGCAAGCTATTCTAAAAACTGTAGACCTATAACTTGCCTTCCAACGACATATGAACTATACACTGGAATTGATGCCGACAGAGTTTATAGTCATTTAGAAGAAAACTCAATCATGGCAACAGAACAAAAGGGTAACAAAAGAAAGTCATATGGAACAAAGGATCATTTGTTGTTAAAGTCATAATGGAGAATTGTAAAACAAAGAAAAATCTAAGCATGGCATGGACAGGCTTCAAAAAGGCATTTGACAGTATCTTACACTCATGGATAAAATAGTGCTTAAAAATGTATAATATAGACCCTACACTGACTGATTACATTACAGTGACCATGAAACAGTGGCAAACCACTTTGCAGTTAAGCCATGATAAAGGACAAAGTATTATTCCATGGATAAAAATTCAAAGGGGGACATTCTAGGGTGACACACTGTCACCGCTGCTCTTTTGTCTTGCCCTTAACCCATTAAGCTGTCGACTTAACAGATTTGTTCATGGCTACAATTTGACACCCAGAAAACAACAAAGTGTAAAGACTTCTCATCTTCTTTTTGTAGATGATTTAAAACTGTATAGTTCATCAGATGAGGAACCGAAAGCACAACTGCAAGTGGTCAAAACTTTTTCAGATGATACAAGAATGTCATTTGGTCTTGATAAATGTGCAAAAGCAACCTTTAAAGCAGGAAAGCCGCAGCACCAAGAAAACATCAGTTTGGGACAGGAATGTGATATCAAAGATCTTGAGCAAGTGGGAATGTATAAATATTTGGGAGCTGATGAAGGCTCAACAATAAAATGTGGACAAATGCAGATAAAACTTAGTAAGGAATATTTAAAAAATATATAATTAATCCTGAAAACAGTATTGACATTTAGGAACAAAGTCCAGGTTATAAACCAATTTGCTCTTCCTGTCCTAACATAGTTTTGGATTGAATGACTGGCCCCAAAAGGTGTTATATTAGTTGTACAGGAAAACAAGAAGGATGCCTCATACTTATCAAATGATTTATAAAAATCAGTGTGTACCAAGACTATATATTCACAGCTCTAAATGAGGAATGGGCCTCCTCGAAACTGATTACATGTACAGATCTGCAATCATAGGACTGCATGCATATGCACTGACCTCACAAGACCCGAACATAGTGAAAGTTTTAAAATATGAGGAGAATAAGTCTAAGATTCATAGTTTAGCAGAAGCATATCGGTGTCAAACGGGAATGGAAATCAAACCAGAAGTAGAAAAAAATCAGGCAGCAACTGAATGTGCCAAAAAACAAAAGAAAGAATATAAGGTGAAGGATCAGATGAGAAGGCAATAAATGTGGAAAATGCATAAATATAGTTAAAAGTATAGAAAACTCTTTGAACAACCTTATGTTAATCAGGCTTGAACACAGGAATGGTTAAGGAGAGGTGAATTTAAACCACAAGATGAAAGGTTAATATTGGCGGCCCAAGATAGTGGACTACGTACAAGCTGGTTTACAAAGTCCATTAAACATGTGGGAGAAACAGACAAATTTAGGTTTTGTAAAACAGAATTAGAAACAGTTGCACATCTTGTTGCTGGTTGTGCTATACTAATGGCATAATAATGTGGTAAGACTGTAGCATTGGGGGATGTGCAAACATTATAATATTGAAGTAGCTGAAAAACACTGTAAACATGAGCCACAATGCATTATACAGAATGATGAAGTTTGTATCACATGGGATCACCCATTACCAACAGTTCAAAAAAAATAGATGCTAGAAACCAGATATAGTATTCCATGAAAAGAAGAAAAAAGTACCACTGATCACTGACGTTGCTACAGCCAGTGGCTACAGTGTCTTATGTACAGAGAGACACAAAATCATAAAATACCAGGGTTTGCAGGCAGAAACAAGGGTAATGTAGAAGAAGGATACCCAGACAGTTCCAATAGTAGTAGGAGCAACTGGTCTTATATGTTACCAGTACATGTAACTCCATTTGAATTGCAGCACATTGCAGTGTGCTGCGAAGAGCACTTCTGGCCAATATGAAAGACTGAAACAATACTAATTTCATGAACTTTAATCATACTTTGACTTAGGAATGGGGTCCATTCCTGTCATGGTATTAGAAACCCCAAAAGACATGGAGGAATTAAACAAGTGGAGACGATCATAACCAGAGTTTATTTAATCCCTTTTCTGTTGTACTTGTGTATTCCACCACACCTTCAAGAAAGCTTCCCAACATTTCACTATCCCAAAGAAAAGCAACAGTTCTAGAGATAATAAAAGCTGTTAGACAATTGAGTCATACACAAGGCACCAGCAGATGAATATGTATCAGGAAATTACTCAAGATTATTTTGTGCCAAAGAAGAAAGGGGACCTCAGGACAAATTTACACCTCAGTCATCTAAATCACTTTGTCAAGCAGACAAAGTTCTGGATGGTCATGGTATAGCCCAGTCTACTACTGTTATTGAGAAAAGATGATTGGATATGTTCAATACACCTTCAGGATGTGCACTACCACATAAAAATGGACAGGCAGTTCAGGAGGTTTCTCCACTTCTGACTGGGAGGCTGTCATTTCCAATTTAGAGTCCTGCCCTTTGGTCTCACCACAGCCCCCCAGATGTTTACCAAGTACATGGCAGTGGTCACAGCTCACTTTAGACTGCAAGGGTTCCGAGTGTTCTCATACCTGGATGACTGTCTCATCACTGCCACCTCCAGGAATCTTCCCTTCTGCGTCAAGGACTCCTTGCTCCAACTTTGCACCCGACTAGATATGACAGTGAACTCAGCCAAGTCCATGTTTCTCCCAGTTTAGACAAAAGAGTTCATAGAGGCTCACCTAGAACAAAATATCAAACAACAAGGCTTCCACAGAACAGGATTGCAATCCTCCACAAACAGGTCATAGAATTTCTTTCCTTTCAGAAGGCACCAGCAAGAATGATTCTATGCCTCATAGGGTCAATGGCTGCTTCTATTATCCCTGGTTCCTCTCACCAGATATCACATGAGAGTTCTTCAGTGGACACTTTTAAGTGCAATGGTCTTTCATGCTTCAACCCATAAATTTCCAAGTAGTTGTCATGAACATTTGCAGAACACACATTCAATGCTAGCTCGAGTACCTGAAAGTTTCCCAAGGTTGCCCCTGTGTTCTTCCTCCACCTCAGATCACAGTGAACATGACCATGGATGCCTCCTAACTAGGGTGGTGGTGGGAACATTACATAGGGCGGCCTGTCTAAGGCACATGGTCACCCTCCAAGGCCTGGCTTCATATTATTATTCTGGAAATGAGGAAAGTCCTCTTACTATTGCAGGCTTTCCAGGATTCCCTTCCTCTGGGAGTGATATCCATTCAGATGAACAACATGTCTGTAGTCTGGTACATTAATAAGCAAGGGGGAACATGTTTGCACAAGTTATGTAGAGAGGCTATGAGAATTTGGCAATGGGCGATGTCTTCCTACTGATTTCTGTTAGCAATGCACATCTCGGGGAAGTCCAGTATTCTAGTGGGCAGGTTGAACAGGGTTATCCTCCCTTATAAGTTATCCCTCAATCTGACAATAGCAGGACAGATATTCTGCTGCTGGGGTCAAACATACTATGATATCTTTGTTTTTCCTTACAACATGAAATGCAGCAGGTACTTTACCCTAATCCCCCAGGAAGGGGAGTCACTGAGGGATGCTCTGACCCACATTTGGCTCGCCGGGCTCCTGTATGCTTTTACACCTATTCCTCTCATTGAAAAATTCCTGCAGAAAGCCTTGGTGGGGAAGATCAAGATCATCCTCATTGCCCTATTCTGGCCCCGACAGGTGTGATTTCTTTTCTTCTGGCTTCATCTGATAATCCCGTTAATTTCTCATGTAACTGGTAAATAAATGAATGAATGTAATTAGACTGTTTCAAATAAGAAAGATAGTTTTGCTATGCCATTATTATTAATGGAATGCCTGCTTGCTGGAGTCCTCACCTAGTCTTTTGATGCATAACTCGGTACTGTACTCAGCCATGTAGAACATAGAAGACAAAGATGAAAACTTATTATAGTTATGTGCAGTTCTTACAATAACAGCCGTTAAGTCATTCATCTGAGTCTTCACAGTTACCATCCCTTCTCATCTCTCAGGCTTATTTCCTGTTCTTCATGTTTTATGCCATTATGTGTAGGTATGAGATGGTTTGCAGGAATGAGATGAGCTAAGCTGTGACTAACCCTTTACAGCCAATGTTAGCCAATAACACCTACAGCTACAAGCTAAGCGCACCTGTCTCTCACAATGGCATATCACACAACTAAACGTTATTTTATTTAATTTAGCATCATCTCCTGACCTTAATTCAATACATATGTATAAAGATAACCTGTTTTTCCCTGACCTACTTTTGTATATCCCATAACCTACATTACTACTGTTAATCCTTGTTTTACATTGCTTTAAATTTTACTGTATACAAGTCATACTTTTTTGTACCATGTATTTATCTACTTTTTCTGTACCAGTACTTCAAATTCTGAATGTTCTCACATGGTCTATGCCTGCAAATGGTCACTTTTGACCACCGCATTACCCCAGTACTCATCTAAATACAAGTCCTTACAGAAGCTAATGGTATACAAGTTTATATAAAAAGGCTGTGCAGCTAGCCATGATATAGCTTGACTCTCCTAGGAATTTGTAGTGGGATATAACAGTGTTACTGCAATGACCACCATGACAGTATGCTGTAATCTCTTAGAATGGCGTCTTCTTCATTTAACACTCAGACCTACGGGAGTGGTAGAGACTGCTGCATTAAGGAACTAGGCCCACCTGCATCACCTCTACTAATGTGTGCTAACCTTATTCTTCAACCTGCTCCAACTCTGACCTTACACCTTATCTTACAAATCACTTTTCATAATGTTATCACTATTCAGACAAATTTGGTCTGAATGAGGTTGTAGGATTTTGTTGCAAGATTGCAAAAGGAATTTATTTTCCTTTGGCGATCTTTACAGATTTCATCATTTTGGGTTATCTGCAAATGTTGAAATTCTGACATCGAAGGTTTGTGTTTTAGTGTTATTACAGTTTGATCATTTTTTATATACCTTTCATCAATGTGCCTTTTCATCAGCAAGTGAAAAAGGTGTGTGTGTGTGTGTTGGGGAGGCTGCCATACAAAATTGAGGGGTCAGGAAATCTAGACACCAGGAATATTCTTTATATTATGCTCTAATGGCACTTAAAAGGACAGTAGAATAAAGTTTTTGCAGCATGAAAGATGTAGGGAGGAGAGAGCACTGGATACCAGGGATACTCTTTATATCGGTCCTAAAAGTATTTAAAAGGGTTCAAGTCCTGTACCATTTGGCATTACAACTAGATATCATACATGTTATTAAGTTAAAGTAAAAGGTATGTGGAAAGTTTCAAACCTTGTACTCCTGACACACACCCAACTTCATAGCACAGTGTCGGTCCTCTGTGTGACCACTAGTTAACACAGATACTCAACATATTACCTTAAGTTTTTAAAAATAATTTAAAGTAAAGGTAGGAGTTTCAAACCTTGCACCTTTGGCACAGAAAGCAGCTTGTAAAGCCAGATCCTCAAACCTCTACTCTAACTGACAGGGCTTATTTTTTTATACAATAAAAAGTATGAAACTCTAAGCTTTGGCATTATTCACTGACTACAATGGCCTGTGAGTTATGAGGAACTGGGTATATGTACGGGGCAATATCAGGAACATTCTGCAAAATTAGATTGTTTTAACCTATTGCTTTATGTTTACTGGCCAGCTCTAACTTAAACAAACTGACACAGTGTGTGAGAGAGTTGTAGTTTTATGTTAACTGGAGGCAAAGGTCTCACATAAAGCCACTACAAATGAGGAGCAGTTTGTAAGTGTCACACAACACCACACTAAACAAATCACATATAGCTCAGACCAAACATTTAGACCTATATATGCTGACACTTAAAATTAACCTACCTAAACCACAAAGGTCTCCTAAATGTAACCAGAGCAGCCTCACAAACACTCAACACAGGCTGCACCCACAATGAAACATATATCTGTGAGCCACACTATTTCAAATCAAAAGCCCATAGGCAAACCACCACATAGTCCAGTATCCTAGTCATACTCAACTCCATAGTAAGGTTGTGCAAGGAGAGAGTCATGGTCAGTTGCATGCTAGGTGCTGAGATTTGCCACATCACTCATGTACACCAGTCCCTGCACCACAAGTACACATATGACACAGTTGTGGGTATGTATGTGTGTGAATGTCTCAAGATGTACCTCCTTGGACCATATGAAGAGAGACATGATGGAGTTCATGGACTATGTGTCCAAGACAGGTATGGACTTAGCACTGAGCAGCATTCTACCATCAGCATAAATGATGCCATAACAGGAACAAAAGATTATTGGCTTCAAAAATTGGGTTAGCTTCTGGTGTCATTCTAAGAGAGTACAATATATATCTGCCTGGGTGGAGATAGTAGACATTCCTAACTACTTTACAAGAGATGGCCATCACTTGTACCCTAAGGCTTTTGTATATCGACTAGGTCCTTATCCTCCCCATATTGCCTTCTTTTAGACAACATCATTCTTCTAAAACTTCCATCATAAAAAACAGAATTCAGATAACATAAAAGTATTTGTGCACAATCCTAGGAGCCTAAACAAAACTATTTACCCTGGAAAATATCAATGGAGACCTGGTTCAGAGATAATGAAAGCACTCCATGAGTGCAAGGTTTCAATGCCTACCACATGTTTAGGCCAATCTCATTACTTGAAGGCACCAAAGGTGGCAGTGTCTTTATATTCTTAAAAAAAGCATTTCACCTCCAGACTTGTTAGAAAGGATAATGACCTGGAACTCTTCCACATCCAAGTCACTATTAACAAAGCTCCTTAACATATCATAGATACCTACAGGACCCTCTGTATGTCCCCTTCACCCGGTGCATCCTACCTAACTAGTAAGGAGTCCCTATACCGATAAACCAAGCACCATTCTTCAAGGAAACTTCACCTACCCCCTCTATTAACTGGGAGACTTGTGCAACTTCAAACATGTAAGCCCAGTAATTTGTGGACTTCATCAATACCAACTTTCTGTTGACCAACTAACCCATACCCCAACAAGAAGAGATAAAATCCTGGATTTGGTCCTTAAAATATGAGCTAGCTTTGCTCTCTGACAATTGTCACTTCCTCCCTGATCAAAGCAGCCAACAAATCAGCCACGTACACCATATGACTGAAGCTAGAAGCATTCTCCAATACCTCAGTACTAACAAATAATGTAAAGTCTAACCTGCTAAAACTGAGTGATGTTTTGACTAAATTTCAAAATCCCCCTCTGACCTGATGCTGTCACTGCTTATGTGGAATCCTTTACCTCCAAATGTTATGCACATGTAAATAGCTGCATACATGCATCTGTCTCCCTCCAAAGTAAATATCATAAATTTAACAATAAACCTTAATGGTGGAACCTAAATATAAACAGATTCTGTAATAAAAGAAAAAATAATTGCATGCAAAAATAAATGTAATTCTCATGATGCTAAAAACAGAGAACTGTAGACCGTGATAAAATCAACCAAACGCAGATGTGAAATAAAAATAGCCACCCAGGTGAAGCATAACTACAACGCCTTATTTAACTATGTCAGAAACTACGGACAGCACCACACAGAGCTAATAGTAAATGAGCTCACATGCTGTGATCCAGAGGCCATAGCTAATCTACTAACAGAACCCCCCCCCTCCTCCTGTATTCCCAGATTGCATATCTGCATCTACACCTCCCCTGAAATCTCCCAAGAACAAGTCCTCAAGGCACTATCCAAAGCCAAAAACACTACTTCCATTTGGATAACATAAGAGGCTGCCTACTTGTCATCCTAAAACTGGACTTCTCAGACCCCCCCCCCCCCCAGAGGGGCTATTCACTGTCAACCTCCAAATACGCTTCATACCAGATGAATGGAATACAGCAGCAGTCATCCCCTTGCACAAAGGTGAAACTTCAACTGATCTGGCTAATCATAGATTCATAACCTAACTAGCCTTATCTGCAAGGCAATGGAAAGAATCATTATGGGATTAATAAATACAAAGGTAAACTACAAACTCTAGGCCCAAACCAGTTCAGATCTGTGAAAGGGAGATCCTGCCTATTTTACATGGCCAAATTCTTTGAAAAGGTTACTGAAGCAATGGATGAGGGCAAATTAGTATGTACTGCATATCTAAACCTTGCAATGGTGTTCTGCACTTTCCTAGTTAAATATAAACCCTAATGATATTTGTTGGATAGCAAACTGGCTCACAAATAGAACCCAGAAAATTAGGATGGGCAGCTCTTCCTCCTCGAAAAGACCTGTCACTAGCTATGTACCGCAGGGCTCACTCCTTGGGCCACTCCTCTTTGGCATTTACTTCTTGGAGATCAAAGCAAATGTTAATAGTTTATGGCTGATGTAAGTTTGCAGATGACTGTAAACTTGGTGTTATCATAACTCCCCAAAAGACACAAGGATCCTCCAAAGGGCCTTTCCCAAACCAATACCTGGTGTCAAAACCATTGATTAAAACTGAACGCTAAGAAATTATAATAGCATCCTTCGGCAGGCCTGGCCTGTCTTGTAACTATCACACTGAAAGCACACCATTAAAGGCTGATCTCATAGTCAGGGATCTGGGAACCTATGTCAACAATGAAATAACCTTTAATCACCACATATCCACTATTGTAAGAAAGTCCATTTTCATCGCATAGCTTATATCTAAAGGTATGGCATCCAGGTCCAGGGATGTAATCATTCCACTGTACTCATCTCGCATTAGGCCGATCATTGAATATAATGCCCCTTTCAGTACGTATCTGTCCAAACACTTGTCACAACTAGAATGACCACAGCATTTTCTCACTACAAAAATCAAGGGGCTAAATCATATACAAACTGTGCAGACAATCCCAAACGTGTGTTCCTCTTTCTGGTATCATATAGGCTACTAAGAGGTGACCTCTGCCTTATGTACAGAGCATCAACAGACCCTATCCTGTCAGACCTATTAGACATTCGCAAGTGTACTAGTAGTATAAACACCTGGCCAATTGATCTCCGTCTCTTTTGTGACATAAACAGGGCCGACTAGACCGATAGATATTCATCACAAAGAACTTCACTCCTATGGAACCGTTCTTCCACTCTGCTTAAAGGAAAGTACTCTATTAAACTGAAATTGTGATGACTGGATGGTAAACTGTAAAGTCACCTCTGACTTACCACCCACGTCTTTTATGGAAAGGGGCAAAAGGTACATTTTCCAGGATATCCTTGTTCTCACTAGCTCTGGTTTACTCATAGAAAAAATATAAGAGCTAAAAACTACCATGGAAATATAAGGGTTGGCTCCTTAAGATCCCCACAGACCAATAGCCTAGTAAGTACCTATGATTCTAATAGTTGGTCTTATAAAGTTAATAAAGCAGCAGGCCTACCATCACAATGCAATTCATGAACACTATGAAACTCTACAGTCTGGCATTACTAACTGACTGAAAAGATTTGTAATTTACAAGAGTAGGGGGAAAATAAGCAGATACATAATAAATGTTCTGTCATAAGTTCATAGGTAGGTACTAGGCTATAGGTCCAAGGGCCTAAGTAAGCCTAGCCAACAAGGTTCCCTGGCTTATGCCACCCAAGAAAGTTATTTTCCTGTGCCCCTGTTGAGCAAAGCCACAGAAGTGATCCCCGGGGTGTATTTCCTATTTCCCATCCACTCATCAAGATTTTTCTTGAAGAGTGCTAATGAGGAACTTTGCTTCACACAGATGGGTAGCTTGTTCCAGAGTACAGGAAGTCTCTGGGACAGGAATCTATCCCTCCAGCATGTCCTGTTTATTGTGGTGACAAGTTTTAGATCCCTACGGCGTGTAGCTCAGAGGGATTGGGATTTCTTTAGGTGTAGCATGTCCAACAGCTCTGGGTTTGACATAGCTTTATATGTTAGGCAGAGATCACCTCGGAGTAGGTGATATGCTACGGAGTAAAGCTGGAGTTTTTTGAGACGGTCAGTGTAGGGCATCTGTTTGAGGCCAGTAATCCTCGTTGTGAGGTACTTCTGTGGCCTTTCCAGCTGCTGCAGATGTATTGTGAGGTACATTCCAAAAGGGGCATTGTACTCTATAATGGGTCTAATGAGTGTCGAGTAGAGGGGAACAATGACCTCTTTTTTCCTGGATGAGAACCGTTTTATGATGAGGTGGGCCATGTAGATGGATTTCCTGACTACTGTGGCGATGTGATTATCAAAGGAGAGACTACTGTCGACCCGGGTCCCAAGGTCTCTTATCACACATTTGGCGTTAAGTAGACTGCCGCCTATGTGGTAGTTTATGGGTACAGAGTTTTTACCAAAGGGGATGACAATGCACATTTCAGCACTGAGCTTGAGGTCATGGTTCTGACACTAGGCATCTGTCTCAGTAAGGCCCTTCTATAGGATATCCACATCATTTGGAGACTTGACTATGGCTCCTAGTTTGCAGTCATCTGCAAACTTCATTTGCCAAAGGCCTTCTGTGTTAGCCTGTATTTCAGAGAAGTAGATACCAAACAGGAGAGGTCCCAGGATTCAACCCTGTGGGGTACTCCACTTGTCACTGGTTTGAAGTCAGATTTGGAGTCTGCAACTTTTACAGTGTGGGTTCTGTCAGTGAGCCAGTTGGCAACCCATCTTGTGACGTAGGGATTTATACCTAGTTTAGTGAATTTAGCTATAATTCAGAATGGGGGATGGTGTTGAATGCCTTGGCAAGGTCAAGATAGGCTGTGTGAACCACCTTACCCTCATCTATGGCTTTGGTGACTGCCTCAAAGAAGTCAATCAGGTTCAGGAGGCATGATCTGCCTTTCACAAACCCGAACTGGGTGGGGTCAAGAGTTTGGAGGTTGCCAATGTCTTTGTTTATGAGTTCCATGATCATAAGTTCCATGGCCTTACAGACCAGGCTCATCAGGCTAATAGGGCGATAGTTCCCGGGATCAGTGGTGGCTTCCCCTTTGTGGAGTGGGATAACTGTTGCTGTGTGCCATTCAGTGGGCACAAAAGCTAACGTGAGGCTATGATTGAACATGGTGCTTAGATGGGGAGCCAGTTCATTCTGAAGTTCATGTGAAATGCAGCCCGGGATGTTGTCTGGTCCCATGGATGCTATGTATTTGGCTTTAGAGAGTGCAGCTTTTACCTGCGTAGTTGTGATTACAGGGATTCTGCATTCTTCCTGTATAGACATGGGCCCTTTAGGGGCTGAGAGGGGGGTAAAGTTAGCACTGAACCTATTTGCCACGATGTTGGCAATATCAGTTGGCTCTGTAATTTTCATGCCATTGTGCTGTAACTCAGAACAGATCTGGGTGTTGCCATTGAGATTCTTGACATAGCTATAGAATGCTTTGTGGTTGCCCCTAGAATCAGTGGCAATTTTGATTTTGTAGCTAGCTTTGGAGGATCTTACAAGGGATCTCAGCTTCTTACTGAGGCTGACCAGGGAGCTCCTCCACTCATGGGACTTTACTCTCTTTTGCAACAGTTTCTTCCTTCTGTTGTAGAGTTTGTTTATGGCAGGAGACCACCAGACTGGCTTCCTTTTTTTGGAGGATAGCGTCTTGGTTCTGTTTGAGATAGCACGATCCATGCTCTCGTGTAAGTGCTTATAGAGTGCATTTGTGTAGGATTCAGCAGTTGTAACTGTATTGTCCATCTGCATGGGTGTCATGAAGTTCACCACTTCTGTCTTAAGAAGCATGAAGCTGGCTTTGGAGAAATTTTTTACTGTGGTTTTCTTAATGGGGTGGGGGGTGGGGGCAGGATGTGGATATCTAGGGTGATTAGCTTATGGTCAGATCTGACCAACAAGGAGTTGACTTCAGGTGTGGAACACCAGTCACTCATGTTGGTAATGACTAGGTCTAGGATATTGTTGCCCCTGGTGTGGGTGTGGATAAGTTGATCCAGGGCATTGGAATTTATGAATTCCAGAAAGCGTTGACTGAAGGAGTTGGTACATGAGTAGTTTTCCCAGTTAATGCTGGGGTAGTTGAAATTGCTCATTATTAGGGTGTTTGGTTGAACCCTAATATTTTCCAGTTTATCAAGAAAAGAGGAGTGGGAATCCTGGGGCATGGTGGGGGATCTGTAGCAAGCTACAATTTGGATTGTAGTTTTGCCCAGAGTTAGTTGCACTTGGATAACCTCAGATGCATTATACTGAGCAACTAGCCTGGAGATGTGGATATCCTTAATGAATATGGACACACCTCCGCCTTTGGTGTTCCGGCCCTGGTTAGATGGCTAAAAGTGTGGTATGAGTTATAGCCTGGTAATCCAGGGGAGCTCTCTGGAGCCATGAACCAGGTCTCAGTCACTGCACAGATATCGATGTTCTCCATTTTAAGAAGTTCCTCATGGGAGTGCATTTTGAGATTTAGACTTCTAGCATTGAGTAGCATTACCCTCAGTTTTTGCTTGCCTGTTCCTGTCACATTGGTGAATTTGTCATTTGAACCTTGCCTAAAAAAGGCACTGTAGGGGTGGCAAGAGCCTTAGCCAGTATCCGGAATCCTAGAGGTGACAGTTGCAGGCCTTCTCTGGCAAAGCATCATGGTCTGTTGACCATGTCGTCCCATGCAGAGAGATACTGGATCCGCTTAGAATGACACCAAACCATTTTGTCCTTGTACTGCGGTATCATTCTGAGCAATGGCAGGATGCTACTCAGAGCTAGGGTCATACCTGCCTGAGCTACAAGATCGGAGAGCTCTTCCATGTCTCTTTTCATGTAGTCCAGGGAGGTATGTCTCAGGTCATTCACACCAACATGGACAATGACAGAGTCATATTTGTACTTGTTGTGGAGTGACCTGAGTGCATGGGTTATGTGGCGGATCCTGGCACCTGACAGGCAGCTGACAATAACCTTCTCCTTGTTTAGCCTGGTGAATGGGACAGCAGTGTGCCTGACTATAGAGTCACCTATGACTAGTGTGTTGGGTATGTTGTTTTGCCTTATGGGCTGTGGTTGAGTGGCACACTGAGTCTGTGGGCTATGTGTCATTTGGGTTGTGTCGGGGGGGTGGAGGGTGCTTGCGTTTCTGCTTTGGAGGTCTCTGTTGCTTGTGCAGATTAGTATTGAGAGCCTCCGTGAATGTTTTTGTATTTCTATGTGTGGATTTTGGTGGTGTAGGTTTAGTGGGACTATGTGATGAGTTTGGTGTGGTGCAAGTGTTTACCTTTTCCTCTTGACTGTCAAGTTTAGTCTTGGTTGGAGAGAGCTTTACCTCCAGTTTGGCTAGATAAGTGCATCTCTCACAGGTTGTAATGTTGGGTGGTAGGAGGAGAGGGTTGTCTGTGTACATGAGGCAATTGCTACATTGCCCCAAGATGCACAGATTCATCAGATAGACAGGAGAGAACACTGGAAGCTGACCCTTGGACATGCCTGAATAAAAAAAACTATTTTCCTCTAGACAAATGAGGAAATTGAGTATAAGAGCTGTTTTTCTCTAAGCAAGTAAGGAAAGTAAGTACAAAAACTGTTTTCCTTTAGGTAATGAGGAAGGTTGAGTGCTGTAGTAATTAGTAGGTTATTTAGTGCTTACAAATTCTGAACAAGTGTTGAGCACGAATAAGTAAATTCAAGTGCTAAAATCTGTATCTGAACTAGACTAGTTACAGGAAAGAAACAAGTGCAAATGCGGGCTTTTAAATCAGAAAGTTGAGAGAGATGGAAAAATTGCCCAAGCAGCCAATAACTACAATTTCTGGGCCAGAAACTACTCCTTATGTGGTAGATAGGTTACCTAGTACTTAACACTCCCACTGATAAGCTAGCAGGCTTAACTCCAACACAAAAAGGCTTTGGGGCCTCAGACGCTTACAAACTGTCCTGGATACATTAAATCTGTATCTGGACTAGACTAGTTACAGGAAAAGGGGGAAACAAGTGCAAATGCGGGCCTTTAAATCAGAAAGTTGAGGGAGATGGTAAAACTGCCCAAAGGGCCAGTAACTACAATTTCTGGGCAAGATCCACTCCTTATGTGGTAGATAGGTTACCTAGTGCTTTCCACTCCCACTGATAAGCTAGAAGGCTTCCCTCCAACACCTGGTCAACTCAAGGTCCGGTAAGTGGTGGATATGTATGTGTGTGTGTGTGTATGTATGTGTGTGTGTGTGTGTGTGTGTGTGTGTGTGTGTGTAAGAGTGAATGAGAGGGGTGCATGTGCCAACATGATGCATGGGCCACCAGCTGTAACTACCAGAGAAAAGTGCTGATTTACACTTTTGGCAATTATGGACAATTCAGAGAAATGCATATTAAGCTGATAATGAGATCTTTCCTCATTGCTGCTAACATATCTCTGAATCGCATTTTTCATGATCATGAAAACAGTCCCTTTTGGCCACAAGTCTTATCACCATCAGTGGGGTTCTTTTTGAATCTATTTTTAAACTTTATGTATTCATAGCTCACATTATTAATATATTTTCTTGGGGGGGGTTGTGCCTCAAAACCTCAGCTAGTAATGTTTTCTAGATATGAGACTGCACGGTGTCAAAGAAAGAGAAATCTTAATTTTCCACAAAAAAATCTTCAGCGTTCCCCAACTTTGTCACAATTCAGTTAAATGTATTAGCATCAAGGGTGTAAAACTGCTTACAACTAGGATTGTGTCAGTGTGGTTTATTTTTATTTATATAAACGTATGATTCCTTATGTCATAAGTGATGGTTTAATAAAGATGTTTCTTGTTTAAAAACAGGGGCCAGGACTTTAATATTTATGTAATGCTAATTAGGTTATATGATATAAAGCAATATATGTGAAGTATAATGTTTGTTAATGTTCATTTGTTAATACAGTTTGATTATGTTTGTATAAATGTAAATTTGCCTATGTCACAAGTGATAATTCAATAAAGGCGTTTAAAAAAAGGGTATAGCAGCATTCCTGCTACAAAATTTTGGTATTTAAATTTATATAGTTGAACAATAAATTGATTAATAGTATGTCAGGATACTGTGCTTTAGGATGGCAGCTTTCATGAGTTTATATTTCAGGACTGTGGGATTCAGGTAAGCATGATTTATCTTTTCAAAGCAGATCTGTTCGTTTGTTCAGAGCTGTACTGCTGCTGAATGAATATACGTTTGAAGGGTAAAAATATGCTGTTTGTGACAGGAAGTTTCACTTCCTTAGCCAGTGTATTTCCTGATTTTGACCTTGGAAATGAAATTACCCATGCTACTTCAATGCTTCAAGTTCATATTGATCTATAGGAGAATTCTCATGAAAATGATGAGGAAGAATCCATAGCTAGCACAATACATATAAAGTACAAATAAGCACATAAAGAAACATTTATCTGAGCTGTACAGTTTGGTATTAATATCAATTGAGCTCTTCAGCATACTGCATTTCAATATGCTCTTTTATTTTTATTATCTATCTAAGTACTTGGGTAACCATTTAAACCATACTTTTATGCACTGTATGCTGTTGCTGTATTGAATTTTGTACCATTTTGTAATGTTATAAACTCAGTTTAATAGAAGCAGTGACCTTGGTGCAGCAAAAAACAAAATATTGTTTAAGTAACTACAGGAGATGCATACTGTATCTGAATGTGTCTGCATATATATATATATATATATATATATATATATATATGTATATATACACACAACAGCCATAAATACAGGAGATAAAAAATATGTGTTTAACTTGCTTTTTTTTGGCATGATGTCAGAGTCGGTAACTGCAACTATATCTGAGGTGAGAAACTCTGCTTACATTAAAATACAAAAAAAGGCAGCTTCATGCATAATTTCACCACTGTGTCCCATTCATAGTATTTTTAATGAAATCTGGTGTGGGTTGTACATTTTATTAAAAAAAAAATTCTCTGAAACTAGTTAAAAGGCTTACTTTTGAGAGAGAGCACATATTCAGATATGTGCTATGCAGAAAGTACACAGATGTCCTTTTTATTTCATTGTAGCGCAATAATAACTTGCAAGCATACCTCTCAATTATCCAGATCTTTGTGCAATATCCAGATTTTTGTCTACTATTATTTTTGTCTTGTTTCTCATAAAATGTATGCTTTCTGGCAAGTCACTAAGAATTGAAGTCACTAAATAATGGCATACATTTGACTTTTAGATCATATCCTTCAGAAAATACATGCTATCACAAATCCTGTTATTCTAGCAACTTTTTAAGTTTATAAGAGCAATGTTTAAAATCTGTCCCTATTTTTGGACATTTGTTCCCTCATTATTTTATGCTTTGTCCAGATTTCTTGCTTCAAGAGTTTGAAAGGTATGGTCCCATGTTTCATTTTAGTTTGCCTGATTAGGGCTAGTATCTGCTGCATTTAAAATCGCCCTAAAATCACACCTGTTCTATGTCACCCACTGCAGATCCTTTAACAAACACATATCAAATCCTTTCACTTCTCTGTCTAACTTTCATTTTATTTACTGCAAAAATATGCTGTATAAGATTTATTACCACACAATAATTTGTATTTTCTGGTATAACTCAGAATGTTCTGGTAATTTCTGTCAAGGATCAGTTGGCCAGCCAATCTACCCAGTTATCAAATGTATAAATAAATAAAGGCATTCTGCATCCACTGTTCAGTACTCTGGAATATTCCACCATTAAGTTGCTGGTCTTTCGGCTTTTTCTCAGTAAGGGGTCACCACAGCAGAACTCCAGTCTGCTAATGATTGGCAGTAGATTTTTACGAAATGCCGAGGTGTCAGCTCGACGCCCAACCTTCAACGAAGGCACACCCATTTTCGCACGCATGTCTTTCGAACGCTACCCAACCGCGGGGAGGACATGCAGACTCCACACAGAAGGCACTCCCAAGCCAAGCCGAGAATCGAATGGGAGAACCTCTTGCTGTGAGGTAACAACGCTACCACTATTCCACCATTAAGCATCAGGTTTAAAACCACTATCAAAATGTTTAGAGAGAACTTAAAACAGCAGCTCTCCAGACAAACAGTCATGTGCCAAAGGTCAGAACAGTCGTTCAAGGTCTGAAGTAAGGCTGGGGTAAATAAATGGTGTTTTGTTTTAACTGTGGAACATCACACTCTGGTTGCCCAACTGAAGTAAGGTATATTTTTTATAAATATCCACATGGAATTATATGCACAGTTGCATAGGTTAGAAGTGACATGAATGTGTGTTTTAATTGCACTGTTAGACCTTTTTAGGAGTATAGCTATTTTGTATATTACTCAAACAAAATAAATGCAGTTGCTTAATTTTTGTATACATTGAGCTGCATTATTTGTAACTAGGCCATGTCTGAAAAGGGCCATTTAAGTTCAATCAGCCATCCTGTTACATATATACATATTCAGTCCTAAGTTTATTTAAGCAATAATGCCCAGCAGAGTGGGTATTAGAGGGAATTAGCAGACTGCCCAAAAATATTGTGAAGCTCAGTGCTGCAGATGGAGGGTGTCCCTACCCTGGAAGACCCATTATTTTACTATAATGCCCACCTTAGGGGGGCATTATGGTTCTTAGAAAATGCCTCTGTGTTTGTCTATACTGGTGTAGTGTGTGTGTGTGTGTGTGTGTGTGTGTGTGTGTGTGTGTGTGTGTGTGTGTGTGTGTGTGTGTGTGTGTGTGTGCTTTTTTATATCTTTTTGCTTATTTCAATAAAAACAGTCCCATTTAGGTATTGTAATGACAGAAAATAGACAGTGTCTTTAAGTCTTCATTTTTATTATATTCATGGATAACCAGGTAAACCTACAAGGTACAAGCCATTTTTCAGGGGTGATCTGGGAGCACTGCCTTGTTAAGTGACCTTCTCAGAATCACACAGCTAGATACTGAGCATTTGGGAAAACAAATTAGGGCTACAGGGTGAAGTTCTTTAAAAGCTTCTATTCTTAATCCTCTCTAACTGGCAGTACAACTTTATTAAATATGTTGCAGTTGATCGTGATGCACATAAATAATGAAAGGTAAAGGTGCCTATAGTTTATTTTTAAATAAAATATAACCATGTGAAACAATTGCTGTGATGATATAATGTATGATTACCGATTTTCTGTTATTTGATGTTACGTTCTCATTCAGGCAATGTCTGGAAAAACAAAACAAAAGGTTTCTTTAGATGTTGTGTTATATTTTTATTTACTTATTTTTCAGTTTATCTATTTACGTATTTATTTACTTACTAATTTTATCTTTTATTGTACAATGTTTCTTTCTTGTTTTAGATGTGAGAAAATGATTTATATTGAAAACATCAGACAAAAAGCCTCTTTATTCAGTCTGTATAAAGATGTTCCTAGCTTAAAACATACTTTCTCAACAAGAAAGTAAATTTAAATATTAAAAATAATACGTGGAAGCTTTTTCTCCCAAAAGGAAATCAGTACAAAGTGATTGTCGATCCTTAAATGCCTGCAAAAGAATGCTTTCTTCAGTGGTAGGAAAGCTCTTAATGGCTTGGCGCCCAAACCTGTGTTTTTATTCAGCTCAGCTCTCAAGCCGACTAACAGTTTGGGAATGTGGAAGTTACCTTGAAAATTTAGAAGAAGATTGCCTGTTATATCCCATGCAGGATTAAACCCATATAGCTTAGGCTACTGCAGCAGTGATCAGTATGAAGAACATGGTACAGCTATGTAAGTAAACTTAACAGTAGGTGTTTCAATAAATACTGCTGCATTAGTCACTCACTCTCTCCATCCCCTTTGTTTTTTAGTATGTCTTTATGTCAGGGTGTGGATATTTTTTCTGCTGCTCCTAGCAATGCCCATTCAGGGTTCAGCCTTACTCTCTCAGCTGGCATGATAGTTTTAAAGGGCTAGGCATGAAAACCTGTCTTTTTAGGCACCTCAGCTTAGGCTATTATAGCTGTGAGCATTTAATCATCTATTGCTATGGTAAGTTTCTTATACAACTGTACTTTTTTTCTGACATTTATATTTACTGTGACTCAGGGCTGCAGGCAACTGCTGTCCAACATAGCAGCAAAGAGGAATTTGAGAGGTATGAATGAGTGTAAGTGAGGTGACTTGGAATATCAGTAGTGAGGTGACTTGGAATATCAGTAGTGAGGTGACTGAATATCAGTAGTGAGGTGACTTGGAATATCAGTAGTGAGGTGACTTGGAATATCAATAATGAGGTGACTTTGAATATCAGTAGTGAGGTGACTTTGAATATCAGTAGTGAGGTGACTTTGAATATCAGTAGTGAGGTGACTTTGAATATCAGTAGTGAGGCGACTTGGAATATCAGTAGTGAGGTGACTGAATATCAGTAGTGAGGTGACTGAATATCAGTAGTGAGGTGACTTTGAATATCAGTAGTGAGGCGACTTGGAATATCAGTAGTGAGGTGACTGAATATCAGTAGTGAGGTGACTGAATATCAGTAGTGAGGTGACTTGGAATATCAGTAGTGAGGTGACTTGGAATATCAGTAGTGAGGTGACTTGGAATATCAATAATGAGGTGACTTGGAATATCAGTAGTGAGGTGACTTGGAATATCAGTAGTGAGGTGACTTGGAATATCAATAATGAGGTGACTTGGAATATCAGTAGTGAGGTGACTTGGAATATCAGTAGTGAGGTGACTGAATATCAGTAGTGAGGTGACTGAATATCAGTAGTGAGGCGACTTGGAATATCAGTAGTGAGGTGACTTGGAATATCAGTAGTGAGGTGACTTGGAATATCAATAATGAGGTAACTTGGAATATCAGTAGTGAGGTGACTTGGAATATCAGTAGTGAGGTGACTGAATATCAGTAGTGAGGCGACTTGGAATATCAGTAGTGAGGTGACTTTGAAGATCAGTAGCACAGTGCTTAACAAATATATGTTTTCCAAGTACCGCAGCATTAACAATTTCTACAGGAGAAAACAGTTTGTTAGCAATTCTAAGAACTGAAATGGTCACCCACAGTATTTTTATTAAACAGGTTTTGGTGATTGTATGCTTGTTGCATTTATGTAATCGAATTTCTATGGCAATTTTTTATTATTGTTTTAATATGCATTTGTATTTGTAAAGTATTTTATTTTTGTGTGTTGTATATGTAGATGTCCTTCCTTATCACCATTCCGGGATTCTTTACTCTTGGGATAACCTGCTGAGGACAGCCTAATGTCTGACCAGTATACCAAAGCCTTTACACCTTCAAGGCATCATATGTCAGGCGTATGTCATACATGCAAAGCATAAGGTACATAAGGGACATATAGACTTCTAATCCTTAAAACGTCTTTACTGCAAATCTGAATGCTACCTCTAAATTCTATCTGTACATCATTCACTGAGCTGGTTCATCTGCTGAGCCTTCTATAGATAATTGTTCTGTTGGTGTTCCTGCCCTTCTTTTTTCCTCCTTGAAGTTTGTTTTTATGTCATCCAGGAAGGGAAAATGTGAGTGTGGAATGCAGATTCTCCATAAAGATAGATACAATAAGTGTCTTTTTTTCCTTTTACATGTGACCATACTTGTTATGCTATTTGTTAGGCATTGTCCCTAAGATACTCTTCAACCATCTATTGTCCCTTTCAATTTATTTAGAAAACCAGCATCTGAAGCTTTTGACTCAGGGTACCATGGCTGAATCCATCTGTCCCAAACTTCAGCCACCACTTAAGAAAAAAATCACATACTGAACCTGTTGCTGTCCAGCCTCCACCGGATGTCTCCTCAGGTTGGATAAGGAACTCAAGGACGGTCCCGTGCTGATGGCAGTTCCCTCTGTCTCAACCCAGTTCAAGGCCAACATAGAGCTGTTTAGTCACATGTTTGCAAAGGCTATGCATATGTCTAGTACAGATGTAGTAGGGGGACTACAGCTGAATGTATCCGAAGGGCCTAGGGGGAATTTTCCAAATTTTAGTTAGGGAAGAGGTGCCTTATACCCTCCTAGATTTGTTAAAGCAGATGCTCCTTTTAAAGAAGAAACTAAAAGCAAACATGTGGCTAAAGATCCTTGCAAAGAGTGGCAGGACTTTACTCAGTGGCTGTTTGATGCCTTTATGGCCTTAAAGCCTCTACAAGTGCTGTCCATCCCTGCCTCTTCTCCCTGGTCTCTGGTGAACATACTTTGGCATATCACTCCCAGATCCACTCTCCTCTGGCTCTTCTTTTGAAGAATTATCCTTTGGTGATATAGTAGTCTGTTTAATGAAACACTTTAAGTGGGACTGTCCCCAGGTTTCCGAGGGAAAAGAGGCATTATAACCTTTTAAAAGTGGTCTCAACCAGACCCTCTGCACTCCCTCCTGTCTTAGCTGTTCTTTGGATACATTTACAGCAGCTTTTATGGCTCCTGACTCTCAACCTCTGACACCTAATAAACCAGACAGATGTTATAACATTCCTGAGGATCACAAATACTTGTTTAAACTTTGTCCATCTAATTGTGCTGTTGCTTTCATGTCCACAGATAAGCCATCCAAACAGCTTTCCTCTGTCAAACTTTCACCTTCTGACAAGGACAGTTGTGCTGTGGAGAGCTATCAGAAAAAAACGTGTACACTTCTGCTGCTTTAGCTTTTAGGACCATTAATTATCAGACCCACATGACTAGATATGCGGTTCTCTACCAATGTTGGGGGGGGGGGTTGACTGATGTGCCTGATTTGGAAGATAAGACTTCTGCTCTTTCTCTTCTGAGCTCTAGCTCTCAGGTAGCTCACCATTCCACAAAATGCCGCTATGATGCAGATGATGCCCCTTCAAGGACAGCTGCATCTGTTCTGTCATGAGGAGATACTCCTGGCTGTGAGGACATTAAGGCCAAATGTTTAGATTGTCCCTTAGACAACTAGAACCTTTTGTATAGGGGCAACATTATGCACCTGATGCAAATTATTGTTTCTCTTGTTTCTAAGTTACAGAGGGACTACCCATCTAAATCTTCTTTTGCCCATGTGCAGCCTAAAAACCTGTTAGAAGTAAGAGAGTTACTAAGTAAATTTTTCCAGACAAAGCCATTCAGAGTTCTAGAGTTCAAAAGCCTTCTTTTCATGACAAATCTGCCTCTGACATCCAGGCTCCCCTTCCTGTCAGCCAGATTCCTCTGTCCTTCAGGCTAACCCTTACTTTTCCTATTTGGCAACAAATGACCATAGACCCCTGGTGCTTTCCATCATCCGGCATGGTTATTTTATGGTTTGGAAGTCCCTTCATAAATTTTCTGGCCTTTATCAGCCTCCTCTTTGCCAGCTTCCACATTTTACCTTGGTTCTGTGGGATCTGGTGGATCAGAGAACCATCCAAACTTTTCAATTGTCCAAACAGGGGACAGGTTTTTATTCTAGAATGTTTTTGGTTCCCAGATAGGAGTCATGGAAGCCCATCCTAGATCTATCTTTTCTCAACACCTTTCTCAGGATTCCTACCTTCCTTCAGGGTGTTGTGTCATCAGGCACTTTTTGCTGTTTTGCTTCCTCAAGCTTCCCTGGTATATTTGTATTTGAAGGACACGTACGTCCATATTGCCATTTGCTCTCTCTTCAGGAAGTTTTTACATTTCTGTGTTTCTTCCTGTCATTATCAGTTCTCTGCTTTACCTTTCAGCCTTTCTACAGCTCCATAGGTATTTATTACCAAATATCTGGCCCTTGTGATAGCTTTCTTCAGACTTCAGGGAATAGATGACCTACTAAATCAAGCCCTTCTCAGCAGCTCCTGCTTCAAAATATGCACTTCAATATGCTTCTTCTGTGCAATGTGGTGTTCACCCTCAATCTCAAAAAGTCTCTGTTGACTTAGGACCAAGTATTTTTTGATTGCAGGATTCAGACCATCCCAATGTTGGCTTGTCTCCTGCCTCCTAAGGTCCTGTTTCTGACAGCATATTCCTAGTCCTTTCTGTGATGGAATTTCTCCATGGCCTGGGATAAGTGGCATCTACTATTCCCACAGTTCCTTTTGGTAAACTCTACATGAGGAAATTTCAGTGGTGTCTTAAGGCTATTTGACCCCAGCACTGCCACCCTCTAGAGGATCTGGTTCCTCTCTTACCTTGTCTCAAGCTCCACTGATGGATTCATCAGATTTCTCTAAATCCAGGTCTGCTTTTTCAGGCTCCTCTCCCTTCCCAGGAACTTACATGGATGCTTCTGATAATGGTTGGGCAGCCTCCTTCAAAAACCTACAAGTCCAAATTCTTTTGGTCCTGTCAACAGATGACAGACCAATTGAATATCAAAGAGATGATGGCTCTGCTCCTAACTCTCCAGCCCTTTCACTCCATTTGGGTTCCAGGTAATCTAAAGATTTTTTACAGACAATACCACAGTCTTGTGGTACATTTACAAGTAAGGGGGCACAGAATCTTACCTTCTTTGCAGGCTGGCTGTTCAAACCTGGGATTTTGCAGTCCACCATCATTTGGTCCTTCAGGCGGTTTACATCCCTTCAGAACACAACTTAGCGAGAGACTCTTTGAGTAGATCTAGGACTTATCCTCATGAATGGGTGCTTCACAGGAAGGTGTTTCTGGAGATTTTATATTAATGGGGTACTCCTCAGGTAGATTTTTTTGCCTCCCCTCTGAACAGGTATCTTCCTCATTTCTGTTCCCGAGTGCCAAGTCCTCTGGCTTGGAGAGTGGACACTTTGTCTTTTTCTTGGAAAGGGATGTCTCTGTATACCTATCCTTCCCTTTCTCTACTTCCCAGAGTCCTGCACAAGATCATGTGGGACACACCCAAAATCTTGCTGGTGATTCCTTTTTAGCCCAGACACCACTGGTTCCCACTTCTAGTTCACCTGATCAGGGGCAGTCATCGCAAATCTCACATAATGGATCTTCTCACATAAGACAATGGATCTGTCATTTAAATAAAACATTCTTGAGACAACACCAAATGCCGAAGAAGACCATTAATGAACACCAAATAAATCTTTATAAAAACAGAGTGAACGCTTTTGCATTCCACCATGAATGCTTCAGTATACTTAATTATGTAGCTGTGGTGACCATTTAAATATGCTAACTCATCAAACTCACTTCCATCCTATTGGTTAAAACCTCATTTATCATATGATGTCATTCTTATATTTAAATACATTAAAACTTCTATTTAAAAAATCTTTTTAAACAATGTACCTTCAGAATGCTTATACATCTGAATACCCATCCATCTATCTTGTCTTACTTTTGGCTTTAAGTATCATTTCTATCTGTGGAATAAAGCTGAACTTTCATTTCTCCGTGCTGACATCGTGTTCTTTGTTTTTGGATGTTTTCAAGTTAATAGCGTGCTGCTGTGTTTTGGTTTTTGAGCTACTGTTGCAGCGTGTCAGTCATGGAGAGAAGTTCCGTTCCAGGCACTAGTTTTACGGCCGTTTCTGTTGGCTGTGTGCTGAACGACACCCCGAGTGGTTCGTTCATTGTTAACGAAGAAGGTACTGTGAATTCTTTTATCAAAAATCAACGGAGAACAGGTTTAAATGTCAGTAGTGATGAAGATATTTTGAAGGGTTGTTTAGCCCCGCATGTTAATTCATTTTCTTTTGAAGGCAATATTAACTCTGTTCATAACATGCAAGAAAGTTTCAATTGTTTAGAAAAGGATTTGTTGTCTTTAAAACGTCTTCAATGGGACAACTTATTCTTCAAGAATTGCTTAAAAGTTAAACAAGTTCCGAGAGGATTAAGAATCAAAAATCTACCAGCGGGCAGAGACTTACCCAAAGAACTCACTGAAAAGTGGCTTGAAATTAATCAGAGGGTGGGACTACAGTATATGGAACTGCTCCGTGATACCAACATTAACAAAATAGAAGATATCACCATAAGAGTTAAAAATAACTTTGATTTACTTAAAGATAATACTTCTAGGGACAACTTTAATAGTAAAATGACCCTCATTCAAGAAAACTTATTCAAATTGAATGAGGAATTGTGCCAAAGAAAAACAAAGAAGTTTCACAGGGATAGGAATGAATATGCGAACGGCGTTGCCACAACATACAGCTTACAATTACATGTTAATCCAACTAATTTAGTGCACATAGATAGTAGTGTCAATGTTTTTACTTCTGAAGAAGATGTCAGTACTGTAAGAAGGTCGGAAAGACTAGGCAACAAGAATAATATGCATGTTGTTGTGGCCGACGTTCATTCAACTAACACAGGGGAAAATAGACAGCATATCAATGAATCAGCAGTTAGACCTAAAGTTAAAGATGCTAATAAAACGAAAACAGCAGGTATGGAAGTACAGTCAAAAGGAAATGTGAGAGAGGAAAATAAACAAATTATAGAGGTATATCAAAGAATAGACAGTCATAAAAGAACATGGGCCAAAGTTACAGCAGATGGTAATAAAGGGAAATCTAAATATAACCATCAACAGCCACAAAAAAACTGGCATGGCAGGAAAGGTCCAAAGAAGGATTGGAACAATCAACGACAATGGAAGACTTAAGTAGTACGAACTTTAAAATTGTCAATTTATCTAGTAAGAATATTTCTTATGATAACTGTTGTGTAGTAAGCAAGGGGTGGAATTTTGCCCCAGCACAAAGGGCCAACAAATTGGATATGATTAATGAGATCAGAGATTATGTAAGGAAATTAAATCTCAATTTAATATTGGGAACACAAGTGCATAATAAGTGTGAAATATATAAACCCAGTTGCTACAACCCACCTTTAATAAAAGAACTGGAAATGTTTCTTAATGTATGCAAAATGCAGATGCTAGAAATGTTAGAAAATTAAACTAATTTCAGATATTATAACAACAAAAAAAGAAAAATAATGTTTTGATGCTCTAATTAAAAATGAAGATATACTTATTTTAAAGCTGACAAGGGTGGCTCGATGCTACTGTTGGCTAAAAATTAATATGAAGCAAAAATGAAAGAAATGTTATCTGATACTAATTTCTACAAACCAGTTAATATAATAGAAGTAAAGAAGGGGTTTTCGTTAATAGATTCATGCATACTATGCGGAAAGAATTGATGAAAAAATGAAAAGAAATGTAACTAACAACAATCCCAAAATAAGTAGGATTTTTGGACTACCAAAAATCCATAAAAGTATTGATTCTCCCCCTTTAAGACCTATAGTTGTCAGCAGAAACAGCAAAACAGAGGGAATGTCCATATTAGTAGATAAGCATCTTCAAAAAGTAGTACCTAAGAGCATCACATACATAAAAGGTAGTTATGATTGCATTAATAAATTAAGCAACATTAGGGTTTCTGATTCTCATTTACTATTAACCTTAGATATTAACTCTTTATATACTATGATACCAAACAAGGAGGTAGTGGGGATGGTTAGAATGGAACTACTTAAATCTAAAGAATTTTCTTCCAAAACAGTGGGACTACTAATGGAAATGATAGATTTGGTTTTGAGCCACAATTACTTAAAGTTTTATGACCAACTATTTGTGCAAACTAATGGCGTTGCCATGGGTGCTGCTTTAGCTCCCAGTTATGCTAACATTTTGGAGTCAGTCAATATATTTGAAAGTGTTTTTGCAAAAAACATAGTTACAATGTTGAGGTTTACTGATGATGTTCTGATAATATGGGATGGTACTATTGATGAACTAAATTAATTTTTAAAATATGTTAACAATGTATGTTCCTGTATAAAGTTCACACATAGTTTTAATGCTGAGAAAATTATTTTTTTAGATTTAATGATTTATAAAAATGATGGTAAACTTGTTTCAAAGATTTACAAAAAGGAATTTCAAAACAATATGTATTTACATTATTCAAGTTTACATCCAAAAAAGACCAAGTTTAACATTGTCAAAGGCCAAATAAAAAGGATCAGTAATCTAACGAAAGATTATGACATTTTCAATTCTGAGGCTGAAAATTTCTGTAAAAGAATGGTAACCAGAGGTTACCCACAAGAGATGATAGACAAGGTATTGGCTGAGGAAATTATCAAAAGAAAGAATACTACTACTGAAAAATTAAAGAATAAGACCACTGTAGATTATACTATAGCTCTAGCATTGCAAAACAGTACTGATTCTAATAGTATTAAAGGAATAGTTAGAAGAAGTTGGGGCATTCTCAAAGGAAATAGAGAAATTATAGAGAAAATAGGAAATTAACCTAGATTTGTGCAAAAAAGAGAAAAAAATGTCAAAGATATTTTCCAAAGTAAGTTAAATAAAAACAAAGTAGTTGAAGAGAGAAAAGGAATGGTAAAATGCTATAATTGTAATTACTGTCAGTATTTATATACGGACAGTAATGAAATTACACCTGGTAAATCATTAGTACAGGTTCCAGGTAGATTTACATGCAAATCTAAAAATGTTGTTTATTTATTAATATGCCTAGAATGTAATTCATTTTATGTTGGAAGAACTAAAAGAGAGCTATACAGAAGAATTTATGAGCACCATTATGCTATAAGCAAAGGTGATAACAAGAATTATGCTGAAAACAAATGTAAAATTAACTTTAAGTGTTTGGTTTTAGATCCAGTGCATCCTAATGTTAAAGCAATAAATATAGAAGAGGAATTAGGATGGCTGGAATACTGCTGGCAGGTTAGGTTAAATGCTTGTTTTCCCCCAGGGCTTAATAATAGGGAAGAATTTAAAATGTATTTAAAAAGGAAGGGATTGAAACATTAGGGAAGGTGCATAGAAGTATGTGTTAGTATTGTTATTGTGAACTGTTGTTTTAAATAGCTATTGAAGCTTTTAATTATTAATTGCTCTAATTGATTACTATTTTAGTATTTAAACTGAGTTTTTATGGTTATAGCCATTAGTCTGAAGAAGTCTCCATTGTAGGAGACGATAGCACTTACTTTTGGCTTTAAGTATTGTTTCTATCTGTGGAATAAAGCTGAACTTTCATTTCTCAGTGCTGACATTGTGTTCTTTGTTTTTGGATACAAAAGAGTGACCCGTGGCTCCATCAAGTCAGAGACATTGGCTTCTCATCTTTGAACTAGAACATTAGTTCTTTGTGGAGTACTGCAGTAAAGAGACAGCTCCTGAGAACTGTGTGAGAATGACCTGGACAGAAGAGGAAATTCACCTGCTTGTGAGAATCTGAATTAAGAGTAACTATTGAATTTGTATTTCTGTGAGAAGTGATTGCAGCTTTTAAAAGACTTGTGTGAGCTATGGATTATAACTAAGGTATTGGAAGACGTAATCTTTGTTTTTGACATATTTGTTTATTTTCATTTTGGAAATAAAACTGTAAACATTTTATAACTTGGTGGACTTTAATGCCACACTAATGAATGTTGTAGGTATGTTTTTGTTCCATCTTTTATGCCACACATTCTGAACTTTTTATCTTTCACTGCCTGCATGAAGTCATGTGTTTGAGCAAATTTACCTCACCTAAGGAGACGACATTCCAGTAATGTGTGTGCTGTGAGTAACACTGCTTGAACAAATTTAAGCATTCCCATGGCATGTGCTATGAGCTTCTGTGTGGATTGCACCTGTATTGTACTTGTACATCAAGGTAATGACCACTGATCAACCATTACAAACCATTGCTGCTGCAGCTAAGGGTGTGGTGTCAACTGCCAAAGCCAAATGCCAAAAATCCGTTCTACCACTGAACCTACTGACAGGGATGGAAGACCTTGAGACATGCCTGATAGCATTCAAGCAGTATGCCCATCAAGGTGGATGGGACTGGAGTGACTGGACTAAAATAATCTCAGATCAGTTTACCATACAGCCTTGAAAAGCCTTTAGGGACATAGAGGTAACTCAATATCAGGACTATGAAAAAGAAAAAAGGTAATGTTAGCTAGAGCTGCTATTAACTCTAGAGATACAAGTTCATAAGTTTCATAGCTGGATATTTTCTACTAGCAAAATGTTAAGATCTCAAGTTATATGATTTAAAACATATACTTAAGCTATGATTAGATCCTGTGAGTGAGAGTAACAAAATAATAGAAATGCTAGCCACTGATAAATTTAAAAGGATTTTGTCGGCTACTTTACAAAAGTGTATATTTCTAAAGTGACCTTAAATGCCATTGAAGATTTTGTTATATGACTTTATAAAATTGAGCCTTTTGGTGACAAAATCTACTTGATTTTTATTTTCACTGGTCATGTAATATGGTTTTCTTTGTACTAAACAGCTTCACATATCACAAAATTGTTTGAAGGAATAAATCAAGCCTGAAAATAGGAAAATATCTGCAAAATTAGGTGCATTACGTGCAGGGGTAATTCAGACTTGAAAACAGGGATGTTGTTCCAGAGCAGGGACAGCTGAGACATAGTCTATATTTGGGAAGATAATTATCCTTTTGCTTCTTGTTCCCATTCTAACATGTGACATAATAACAGGAAAAGATTTTTCCACTTCAAAGATTTATGGAAGCAATGGGAAGGAGGTATTTCTCTGGATAGGCCACCATATCAGTATGGGAAGGGAAACCAGGAAGTGATCAAGCCTACAATAAACCTGTACCTGGAAACAGCGACAGACACACTGAGAGTATATTAGTTTATCAAATATCAATGAGCAGTGATAGAAGCCACGTCTATGGCATAGAAGGATAAAGCCCTTAGTACTCTGCAGGTGACCTGAGTACGAATACTGACTCAGGTGCCTATAGGAACTGCCTGAGAAGGATGGGAGTCAACAGCCACTACCTGCTCCTCCATTCTGGAGGAAGGAGGGAGACTCTGGCTTTCCACAAAGGTGACACCTAGTGGAGCTTTAGCCAGATGAGCCTCTGCTGCCAAAGTGCTTATAATCAGTAAAGCTGTCAGAATTCAGAGTGTGGGGCAGTCTTTCCCTCAGAAGGCAGTACTGTATTTAAGGAATCCACCAAGAAGGAGAGTGCTCCCACTGGGGAGAGGGTACACCACCTCAAAGGAGCAGTAAGCTGGCCTACTCTCTACCATCTGAATATTGCTGGAGAATGGAAGAGTTGATTGAGCTTATATGTCAGGAATGTACAGGCTGTAGGGCTGTAACCCAGCTCTCAAATCTCCAAAACAAATAGGTCTTTTGGGATTAGTAGTCCATAACTGAGTCATAGGGCAAGGTCCTAGAAGGGTGCAAAAAAAGGAACAGTGTTAGAAACCCCCAAGGTGCTAACATTTGGCTAATGTTGGAGGTGAGTTGGGAAAGAAACAGGTAAATGAGAATATATGTTTTGAGAGTGTAATGAATTGGCAGGCTGTACAAATTCCCTAGAGAGTACTCTGTTCAGGAATACTGGGCAAACTAATGTAACTAAGGAACTGATTTTTTTTTTTTAAATGGTATACAGGATCTGAATTGCCTAGACAGAGTAAGACCTTGTTAAGCTTAATTCTGGTGGCTACCAAAAAACAATTACTAGAAAATGGAAATCAAAATCTAAATCAACTATATATGAAGCAGTGAATATTATTGTAACAGAGATAAAAGAACAGAAAGTGGGATCTTTAGAAAAGGGTAAGAGTAAATTACATACAAAAAATATGGAAATTTTGTGAGCAATACATGCAGAAAATATTTTGGAGAAGGAATGAGGTTCAAGAGAAGGCAGGAATTGAATAATTTATGTAATGTTGCTTGGAGTGTATGGCATATAATAGATGTGATTATAATGCTTAGTAAAATAAAATAGTAAATCAACATGGCCACGGAAAAAAAACATGGAATATGCCTCCCCTTATGTTTTTAGAAATCTCATGAAGGGACAAGGTTTACAGACCTCTAGATTGAATACCTCAGAGGTGGGTTTTCAGAGAGAGTTAAATGAGCTTAGTGACAGGTTTGCCACGAGAGGATATAAAAATGATGAAATTACAGGCATTCTATCACAAATTCCTGCTATGAGACATGGTAGAGGGGTACCTTATTTTTCTGAGCATTACTCTACTAGCTCAGAGAGTTATGTTCCTTCTATGGAACTTAGAAAGTTGAGTGTACTTCTTTTTTATACCAATGATGTGAAGGACACCATTCGGATCATCAAAAAACACTGGGGGATTTTTACTGTTGATCCCAGGATAAAAGATATAGTTGGGGGCTGTCCGATCATTTACAAAAATAAAATATCCCTGAAGAGGCTTTTATGTCACCCTAAGCATCATGTTCATATAAGTCAAAGTATAGGCTTTAGATGCACTAAAACTTGTAATAAATGTAACTATTATTTATATATAGATGGTAAAGGATTCTTTATACATCCAGATACTGGTCATGAATATGTTTTTAATGTGGATGCTGACTGTAACACTGAGCATGTGGTTTATTTGGCTATTTGTAAATAGTATTGTTCATTCTGTGTTGGAAAAACTAATTGTATGTTAAAGGATCGTATAAGGGAACATCTATACCACATGCGGGTTGGTTCTGTCAATAGTACACTTTCGAAAGATGTTTTACAATATAATGTGAACCATGTGTTCAAGTTTATGGTGATTGATCAAATAATTCCCAATGTGTGACATGATGATATATGTAACATCATGGAAAACAGGGAAATTAGATGGATAATCAGATTACGAGCTGATCAGGGTAGAGGCTTAAATGAGAAAGCCCCACTAAGGCCTGTTTTGAGGAAACGTAGCATCAGGAAAGTTTTATATATGTTTTTTATGCTTATATGTTTCTATGTTATTTTATAAGGATTTTATGAATATGTGGTTAATATGTCCGAGTTTTTTTTGGATAGAGAGATCTAGTATGAGATAATGTATTCATACATAATTAATTGAAGATGTCTCATGATTGGGTAGAATCAACAGGGATTGAGTTTAAATGGATTGTTCTAATTAATGATTTTATGGTTTGAAAAAGCTGTTTGCGAAAGCACTTACCTGTTTTTTATTGTGTTATCACATTAAACATTTATTTCTAGCTTTGGATGTGTTTTATGATGCTTCCGACCATGTTTTATTCAGTGATCATGTTGATTTACTGTTTTATTTTACTAAGCATATTTAGCCACTGAGTATTTGTTTTTGTTTCCATTGCGTTCTCTATTTTTCATTAATTATAATGTTTGTAAATATGAATTTGTTAATATGGTTTGATTGCTTTTATATAAATGTAAGTTTGCTTCTGTTACAATTGATAATTCAATAAAGATGTTCAAAAAAAATCTTTATATCTGAAAAAGACATGAAATTGTATCACAATGTTCAGTAACACTGAGATGTCCTTTTCCTTGATTCATCAGGTACAAAATAAAATCACCTGCAAATAAAGACAACTTTTCTTTATTACCATGCAATATTATATCCCAGAATTTCTGAATCCTTTATTTTCCTTGCTAATGGCTCTAAAAATAAAGCAAATAACAAAGGAGAAAGAGGTCACCCCTGCCTGGGTCCTCGGTTCACGCATAACTTATCAGGGAGGAATCCTCCCAATTTAATTCATACCTCCAATCTTCATATATTCTTCTAATTAACCTTCTTACTGTATCGGAATGCAAATGCTTCTGTTGTCCTACTCATAAAATCCCAGCTTGCTCTGTTGAAAGTTTTCTCTGCATCATGACCCACCGATAACACTGGTAATTGCTTACATTCTACATCCCTCTTGATCTTCATTGTTCTATTAATGTTGCCAAATGTTTGCCTCCTGACCACAAAACCACAATGATCCATATCTATCAGTTTTGGCAACACATTTGCCATTCTTTTAGTTAGTATAGACATAAACACTTTATAGTCATGGTTTAAAATTGAAATTCCTCTATATGAAGCTGGATCTGATGGGGCTTTACTATCTTTTGGTAATACAGCCACGACAGCCTTCTTCCAAGATGGTGCTTCTTCCCCTTTTAAAATGCTGTTAAACACAATCTTCCAGATATTTATGGCTTTCTTTATTCCCAGTTTCCAAACTTCTACAAAAATATTATCTGTTCCTGGAGATTGTCTTGCAGGTTCATTATATATCATCATTTTTATCTCATTCCTTCCTATCTTAATTGTTATTTATTGAGCCTCATTTACCACTAACCTTGACTTAATTAAGTGTTCCATAAATATTTCCATTTGTGTTCTTTCATGATTACCACATTTCTTTACTTTATACAAATGTGCATAATATTTCCAAAATATCTCTTAATACCTCTACAGGATCTGTGGTTATTTTTCTTGTTATAGGCTCCCTAAGCTTATGGCAATGCTTGCTGTTGCCGAAGTCATTTTGCTAATAGTTTTTGTGCCCTGAAATTTTTATCAAAAAATAGCTGCTGAACAGCAATCTTTTTAAACTCAGTCATATTATCCAACTGCACCATTATTTTCTCTGTAGCAGAATACAGTTGTATCTCTTCTTGTTCTGTGAGATTCTCCTTATTCTGCAATACTTTAACCTTTGTCAGCCCCTCTAAATTGTATCTTTCTCTTTTATTTCTACCCAATTTTAAACTCCATTTTCATTTTGCCCCACTCAGTAGCTATCACTTCTGAAGAAATTTCCATCTTTCCCAGTAACTTTCATATAATTTCCAATATCCATTCCTTAAATTCCTCTAGTTTTAATATGTAGGTGAGAAAGTGCTAGTGTCTCATTTTTCCTTCATTACCCTGCATTTTTATTATAGTTTTTATTGGTGAATAATCTGAAATGGTTACTGGATGTGTGTCAAAACTTTCAATTAAATGCATGTTTTCCTGTGAAATGTAATTTCTATCCAGTCTAGCCCAGTTATTGTACCTTGGAGAATAATATGTGAATTATGTCTGAGTTCCTACTACTGCATTCATATCTTCCATACTGAATATTTTCATAAATTTCTTCAAACATCTCTCTTTTGTTAAATTTCCCCTTATAGGTCCCCCTGATATATTCTCACTATTGTAAATCATGTTCCAGTCCCCACTTTTAAGTAATATTCCGTACTGAAAGCTGATTATTTCTCTCACAATTTTCTTAAACTTCATAATAGCGTTTTTTGGTGGAATGTAAAGGATTCATGTTGATTCACTAAAGGTAATTTCAGCAAACAAAAATAAGTCAAAATCAGTTTGCCAAAACTACCTTCAGCCAACATTACAACACCCTCCTTGCACCCTGATGTGAGGATACCCCCCAAACCCAGATTTATTTATACCAACTGCACAAAAATGGAGCAAAAAGCAAATTCCACTTCTAGTGAATGTTGTTTTGGTAAACACAAATACACTTTTTGAGTTTGCCAAAACTGCATTTGTGCAAATAATATGTACCCTATATAAATACAAGCCAGCATAATCCTCCTCTCCTGCCATTAGCCGCTTACTACCACAAATCTACCATTGGTGTCTTATTCCACCTTATTTCACTACTGGAGCCCCCTCCAGCAATCAGTATTATTTCTGCCCTTTTCCTTTGTCTCTAATATTCTGCTGAATATCCATCCTGAAATCCTTTCTTTCTCAAATTCACATGTTCATTTCTTTCAAAGTATGTCTCCTGCAGCACTGATTTCTGATTGCACTCTGAATTTCTTATTACAGTTCAATACTCTTTCCTTTTTGTCTATACCTGTGAGGCCATTCACATTCCAAAATAATATATTTAAAGTAGCCATTACGATAAGAAATTATTCCCACCTATTATATATGACAGATTCTTTAAATATCTGTTTTCAGCTTTTGTGTTACATACACCCACTAATGTTTGGCAAGTTGATATTTTACATAGCTGCTTCTTGTCATCACCATTTGAACCTATGTAGCATTTTAGAAGACTTGTTATTTTAAAGAATACCCTCAAAAAACACCCTCAGGGCAGCCCATAATCTGTTAATACAAACACACAAAAATATGCATATCTGCAAATAATGAAGGTTAACCCTCCTAATAGGACTAGTTGTCCCAAACAGACAGCTGCAAACACTTGCCTTAGTTAACCTCGAATTAAGGTTATCCACGCTAAGATGCATGTTATTGCCTGTGCTTCTATTTACACTATCTCCATCTCCCAACTAGAGATTCCAGTTCAGTTCCAAGGTACTCCCAATTTTTCTAGTTAACTCCTGTGCTTTTCTCTGTCTCTCAAGCATTTTCCTTTGGAACAATAGAAAAGGCCTTATTGGCAAAGTCTCTCTTATGTGTGCTTTATTATCAAGAGAATGGGAAACAGAGTTCCCTTCTGCTTGAAAGCTAACTTTTTGTTGAGCAAAGTTTTTTATTTCCTCCTTAGCCTGTTCAGCATAAAAAAATGACTTTGAGACTCCAGTAAAAAAAAAAATTCTGAAAACAGTTTAATATAGCAGCTTTAGTCTCACACCTGCCTCTCGACATTCCCTGATTGCTGGAATGAATTTGTTTCTCTTCTGCCTGCTGTATAGTGAATAATAATTTTTCACAAACACTGTACTGTCTACAGTTTTTACTACTTTGGCTTCTTGCCACAGTTTTGCCAGGGTCAGCTCTTTCTGCTGGTATGTTTGCACCTTTACTAATACATGACTCGGCTGATTTCTCATGGCCAGATTTGGAGCACGCACATTTTGTGCCTCTTCAATTCACAGTTCCTGCATAAAATTAATGCAGTCTGTTACTTCTAGTTTCTCTGCTATAGCAGAAAATCTAATATTTTCCCTGTGTGCTCTGTCCTCTAATTCTGCATTTTTTTTAAACATCTCTTCATGAACAGTTTCATACTCAGCCAGACTTTTCTTCATTTCGTCCTCTGATTTTTGCTGTTTTATCAGATTACCAGAATAGCTAAAGCTTCTTACTTTTTTCCAGCCTTTTGCTATTTGAGTTGATATACTCCTTCAGCCTTTTGTTTATTTTAATCAGCTCTCAGTATTTTCTAGATTACTGAAAGCTATTTCTTGCACCAAAGCTGGAGCTTGAACTGCTTTTTGAGGGACAGCTGCAGGATTCTTGCTAGTCAACGTTTTCTCTTAATCAGTGTTTTCTCTTCACCTTTTCTAGTTGAGTTTCTTTCAGGCTCTCTTAGATACTTCTTTGCTGGCATTCAAGCAGTGTACTTAGCCAGTAACTGAATTTACTAAAAGTGACAGAGTTCCTAGTCCTTTCTTTCAGTTTCTTTTTTTCACACTGATAGAGCTGAAGACAAGCTGTTAATCAGTGGGCAGTCATCTTGGAAAATCCTCAGCATTCTTTTATACTTCTACATATAATATAAGCAGATAGGAATAACTTCTCAGTAACCCCAGATTATTTGTATTGCTTCCTGTCTATATTATCATGGTCACTTTGCAGCTGTTTTTCTTTAAATCTTACACAGCACGTCTATAAGATCATAGATATGATATTAGAATTTAGATATGAGAATTGCAAGGCAAGTAAGCTGAATGATTATTTACACCTAGCCAATGCCTGTCATCATTATTAATTAATTTATTTATTATTTATTGGCACTTGTTTACCGGGAAGGTCCACTGGGCCAAAATAATAGGCCCAGTTTCAGTGGAGGCCCAGGGAGAAAAGCTCCAGTATAATAATAAGTCTTACATAAAGTTAAAGAACAAGATACAACTGAGTTACAGATGATCAAGAAAATTACATAAAGAAATTATGAAAATTTGTAGAAAGCAAACTAAACTAATTAACACATTATACTACATACATGATGTACTCCTGCTTCTAGAAGGACAAAGTGAGTGAGGCTAGGAATAAATTTGCTGATTTCCACACAGTCATCAAGGTTCATTTAAAATATGCAAGAGTATCATTGTGTTTAGCATGTAAGAGTAGTTTGTTCCAGAGGTAGGGTAAACATTGGGTAATACATCTGTCCCTCTAGCATGTAGTATTTACATGTTGGTCGTGATTTAAATCTTTAGTGCTAGTGTCTGTGGGGCTGTTTGTCTTGTGAAGATACAAGAGGTCAAGGAGAGTTGGTTCCTTAACTGTAAGAAATGCAAGATATACATTAGCATGCAGGAGCCTGTAAAACACTGAGTATAGGAACAAGACTTCCAGCCTGTCTTGGTAGCCAAGAATCTTAAAACCCATCATCTTTTTAGTTAAGAACTTTTGAGCTATTTCTAGCTGTGTGATATGTCTGTATGGTTACATGTTGAAGGCGGCAGTGTACTCTGTAATTGGCCTAATTAGAGCTGAGTACAGTGGGATGGTAACTCCTTCTGACACAGATGAGATACTTTTTGATAGCAGTTGTGCTAGACAGAAGGATATCTTATATACTATGAAAATCACAAATAAGATCATGGCTTGAATGAATGGGTTCTGGATGGTAAAACCAAAATGTTTAAGATACCACTGTAACATCCAAATATCCAACCAATGGTCAGGGAAGCCAACACAAATATATAAAAACAGATATTTTATTAGGTGAGTGCTTTCGTGGTGTGGAAACACCACTTCTTCAGACCTTCAACAGCCATTGACAATATACAACTTCATATATACCCATTGTTAACACTCTGGAGCCTATCAGAATTCATAAGCAATTAGTCACTATTTGAACCTTTAAAGCTACACACTCACATTCCTAATATTTATAAAACACTTTGCTACTTAAACACATTAACAACATTGCATGAATGCATAAAAAACAATATCAATCATGACTATTAACCATAATATAATACATCTAAAAATAAAATCTGATAGTGAAAATGAAAAGCCTTTTGTAAATATACAATTTACATGGTGTTCATGCTGAAGTATATATCTACTTAAATATTGTTGTTATTTCAGTGAAACACACAGTATATTTGTGTATGCTTCAACAACCCAAGCTAGTGTAAAGATCTGTTCGTTAGATTGGCCTAATGGGCACCCTATTATTCAGACCTTTACCCCTATTTGCTTGTAACCTTATTATCCAACGTGCCTCTGAGGTCTCTATCCTATTAATTATGCCCCCTCCCCTCTCATTATCGATCACCTTCTCTATAACCAAAAATCTAAAAGTATGGGTTATACCTTGTGTAAAGACGTGTTTTGCTAGAGCATTAGTTAGAGTACAATTCCTTATGTTCAAGAGATGTTCACGTATTCTGAATTGTAGTTCCCTATTAGTTATTAGTTTTACCCAAGAAAAAATTGGAGCAGGCATTACAGATAGCCAGATGCACCACATTTTTGCTATTGCAATTCGCTGTTACCTTAAATATAATCACTTTCATAGTATCCGGGTGCTCAAACTTATTTCTTGTATTAATAAATTGGCACTCATTACATTTTGTGCAGGGTATGGTTTCTATATTCATCTCAGTATACCCTCCATCTCTATTAATATAGCAAAGGTGTCTTTTTAATGATTTTTTGTTTTTAAATAAGAAAGTTGGGTAATCCCCCACTATTTCCTTAATGGTGGGGTCAAAAGTAAGTATCGACCAATGTCTCTTTATTATAGTCATTACTACGTGAGCATTACTTAAGTATTGAGTTGGAACACATACTACATTTTTCTTAGTTGAGTATACCTTAGGTTGTATTTCATCATTTCTTAAGAAATAAGGCTTGCCTACTGTTATCCTTAAGGTTTTGGCCTCTTCTAATGTGTTTATTGTATTATTCTCTGTATACTCCCTTTCTTTAAGTCTTTCTCTAAGATCATCTTCTTCCTTCATATAATCTTCATCCTTTACTGTTAATCTGGAGGCCCTTAGTGCCTGCCCTCTTACTACAATTTTAAGATGTGTTTGAGGTGCATGCTTTTTTATGTAAGATGGAGTTCCTATGGCAATCTTTCCTGTATATTCTAGTTGAAAAATCTCCTTCCATAGATCTAAGTACTTTGATGTCTAAAAATTCGATCTCATTATTAGAAAAATTTTAGATCAAACTTCAGAAAGGTAGTGCTATTATTTATCTCATAATGGAAGGTTCTTTCCTCATGAAGATGGTATACAGGCTGTAGAAATTGTTTTAAGAGAACAGGGGATCACGCAGTCAAAAATTAATTTATATACTGATCTGTTAGATATTGTTCTTAAAAATAATTATATTTACTTTAAGGGCAAATATTACTTACAGCAAGTGGGAGTAGCCATGGGCTCACCTTGTGGCACAATTTTTGCCATTATTGTAATGACGGTTTGGGAACAACAGTATATTTACCAAAGTGAGTTCTATCAACATTTTAGCCTGTATTTATATTATTTGGATGATATATTCATCCTCTGGAATGGCAACCAATTGTTACTAAAATAATTTTTTACATATATTAATGAGACCACCTCGTATTTGAGATTTACACAGCAGGTGAATGAAAATGAGAACAACTTTTTGGATGTTATTTTGAGTAAGGACAGGGTTCAAAAAAGATTTAAAGCAAATATATATAGAAAACCCACCTGCTCAAATTAATTCTTACATTATTCCAGTGCACATCCAACTATTAATAAAAAATCACTGGTCAGACAGTTTGTCTGGGTGGCAAAGATGGTCAGCCTTGCACACTGATTTTGAAATAGAGTGTAACAAGTTGATCGATATGTTTAAAAAGAGGGGCTAGCCTAATCACATCTTATACGAATTATATGATGAAGTAAGAATAAAAAGATTAAGTTAATGGTCATTTCACACTAATATTAACATATAGTGGTAATGATAACCCTTCAGGGGTAGGTAAAAAAACAATTGGGATACTGCCACACTATTTATAACAACTTTTAATATACACTCCTATGAAATAAAGGCTATTATGATAAAAAAATTGGGGACTTATAGATGAGGATCTACATATTAGAGACAAACTGTGTCATGGATTTAAAATGGTAGCAAGGAGAGCAAGTAATCCTAAAAATGTATTAGAAAATGGTAAAAAGAATGACGTTGCCAATAAGCAGGTAGGAATTATGAACAGATGTGGACCGTGCAGTCACTGTAAGTACATTCATCAGGGCCAGCGCACAGAGATAAAAGGCATAGAATAGAATATAAAAGGCAAATCCAATTGTAATTCTAAGGGTGTAGTATATGTGGCTGTGTGCCAGCTCTGTCCAGCATTTTACATAGGAAAACCCACCAGGGCCTTGAAGGAAAGAATCTATGAGCACATGTATGCAATACGGAAAGACTAATGCATTAGCAAAGCATGTACATGAACAGCATGACCATCATTTTAGGTTTGGGGTATTGCAGCAGGTGTTTTGTAGTGATAGAGGAGGCCCATGGGAATTACAGTTGGAGAGAGCAGAGCTTATATGGCAGCTAATGCTTTATTCTTATGCGTGGCCAGGTCTTAATGACCTTTGTAGTATTAATAGTATTTTAAAATTAAAAGCATTAAATAGATAGAAGTTGCTTGATAGATGGATTTTTGTTCAAATATTCAACACCAGTCTGTCATGTATACACAAATATATATGCATATGTATATATTCTTATAAGAATAATTTTATATATTATGGTTGCATATTTTGCACGTTTCATATTATATGTAGTACTTAATATGTCTTGTAATAATTTATTTATGTATTTATGGTGCTTCATTATATGTGTTTTAATGGGTAGGGTAGTAGAGCATTAGGGTTATTATGGCATTTCCTGTAAAAAAAAAAAAAAAAGGCACCAATTTTTTAACTATAAAACCAATGAACTGTATTATGGTAAATTTGTCTGATGAAGTTTACTATTTCAGTAAATAAAAAGCACTTAACAAATTACACGGCTTTCTGATTATTTTACTGCCAGCATTGTTCTTTTTGTTACTGTGGTTTGTTTGTTTATTTTTGGCTTCAGATATTTACACCCATCACAGGTCATGTCATGTTTCTCTTTGTAATAGTACTTTGTATGTGAGCATTAGAAAGTTCCTACACTGCATTTGTATACACTGTGGTAAAAGGCTAGGTTAAGAAGGGACATGGGTTGTCAGCCAGGTGAGTTATTTCTTACAGTGGCTAAGTGTCTCAAGTGATAAGGTGGCTTGGGACAATAACTATTAAGTCTTAACATCTCCCATGTCATCACAAGGATTTATTGGGGTTAATTCAGTCCCTGCTGAGTTTGTAAACCCAGTACAGGGAGTAGAACTAAGGCACCCCTAAGGTTGAAATCCAAAGAGTGAGTAGGTTTGCAGGTTCATAGCTTGAGTTAGACAACAGTGGCTTTCATCTACTGAGTGCACTGTTCTCAACTGCTGCCCTGTGTAGCCCAGCAAAATGGAGTACAGACACATGCAGGTCTCTCAAGTTGGAAAGTTAGCCAGCTAATCAGTAAAAACAGCCCTTCCCTGAAGAGTACAGTTTCACCCAGGACACAGACAAGTTCCTTCTTTCACAAATAACTAGATTGAAGTACAGTAATTACATCAGCAGCACCTGTTACAGATAATATGCACAGTAAGAATAAAGAATTAGAATTAATGAATCAGTAAATAAGTTTGACTACCCTGGTATTCAATGGATTACCAGTTTCAAGTCAAGTTAAGCAAAATATTCACAGTAGAGGACCTATTGCACAGCTCTGCGTAGCCCAAAACATGAAGCACAGGTGCATACATGCAGGTGTCCGTTTAAACAGAAGGAAAGCTAACCAGCCAATCAGTAAAAATGGCACTTCTGTGATTAATGGAGTTTCACCTAGGACACATACAAATTACTTCTCCCACAAGAAATTTGATCTTATTATAATGATTATAAAATTAGTACCACTTGCAGATCATTTCAGACTGCAAGCAGAAATTAGAGTAAATAACTAAACAAACAAGTTTCATCTACCTTGTGGTGGAGCTATTGGCAGTTGGGTAAAGTCACAGGAGTCCGTAATAGTTACTTTTGTTTTCTTTTTTTACTAGTTCTTATCATTGTGGTTGCACTGACATTATTTTTAAACTATATCGATGTGCCACCAGGCTCTACTGATCATACACTTTATGGCCTCCATGCCATTTTTTCCTACTGCTTGTTGTGGTGTTGCTGTTCATGCCTGCTCATATTCATATTCTCTATCAGAATTGTTATGCCTGCATAAAAAGCTGCCTTCAGTGGCTTTTGTGACGGAATATACTGGTTGTTTTATTCTATTGTAGCTTTTGTTGTATGAGCTCTTACACAGTCTAGTATTGTGACATGGTGTGAAAGCATCCTAAGAATCATGTATGCAACATAAAGTGTAGCATGTTACATAAGCATCCTAAGAATCATGTGTGCAACATAGAGTGTAGCATTTTATATAAGCATCCTAAGAGTGATGGGTGCAACATAAAGTGTAGCATGTTATATAAGCATCCTAAGAATCATGTGTGCTACATAAAGTGTAGCATGTTATATAAGTATCCTAAGAATCATGTGTGCTACATAAAGTGTAGCATGTTATATAAGCATCCTAAGAATAATGTGTGCAAAATACAGTGTAGCATGTTACATAAGCATCCTAAGAATCATGTGTGCAACATAAAGTGTTGCATGTTATATAAGCATCCTAAGAGTGATGGGAGCAACATAAAGTGTAGCATGTTACATAAGCATCCTAAGAATCATGTGTGCAACATAAAGTGTAGCATGTTATATAAGCATCCTAAGAATCATGTGTGCAACATACAGTGTAGCATGTTATATAAGCATCCTAAGAATCATGTGTGCAACATAGAGTCTAGCATGTTATATAAGTATCCTAAGAATCATGTGTGCAACATAAAGTGTAGCATGTTACATAAGCATCCTAAGAATCATGTGTGCAACATAAAGAGTAGCATGTTATATAAGCATCCTAAGAATCATGTGTGCAACATACAGTGTAGCATGTTATATAAGCATCCTAAGAATCATGTGTGCAACATATAAGTATCCTAAGAATTATGTGTGCAACATAAAGTGATGCATGTGACATAAGCATCCTAAGAATCATGTGTGCAACATAAAGTGTCGCATGTTATATAAGCATCCTAAGAATAATGGGTGCAACATAAAGTGTAGCATGTTATATAAGCATCCTAAGAGTGATGGGTGCAACATAAAGTGTAGCATGTTTCATAGGTTAGTACTAAGCTAACTGCTCTTGCGAGCCATTTTAAGCCTAGCCAATTATTCCTTGTGAGACTCAAACCCCTGCACCTTGTATTTGTAAGGCAAACACCTTAACCATTAGGCCACCCTCCCTTTACATAAGCATCCTAAGAATCATGGGTGCAACATAAAGTGTAGCATGTTACATAAGCATCCTAAGAATCATGGGTGCAACATAGAGTGTAGCATGTTATATAAGTATGCTAAGAATCATGTGTGCAACATAGAGTGTAGCATGTTATATAAGTATACTAAGAATCATGTGTGCAACACAGAATGTAGCATGTTATATAAGTATCCTAAGAATCATGTGTGCAACATAAAGTGTAGCATGTTATATAAGCATCCTAAGAGTCATGTTTGCAACATAGAGTCTAGCATGTTATATAAGTATCCTAAGAATCTTAACAGCAAAGTCTTAATTAAAAGTATGACTTCACTGTTCTAACTACACAGATAAATCCATACTGTTATATAGTGGGAAACTTAGAGTGTGATAAAGTATGTAGATATCTTGATATGGTACAGTAAGGTAATATAGAATATGGTACAACTGGGTGCTAGACTGTGATACAGTGTATATACTGTGTAAATACCCAGATCTTCAACAGTAAGTATTCATCCTAGATTTCCCATTAATTTATGCAAGGTACTTCAAGGTTAGTCCAGTTCACATAATACTTTTGTACTCATCTACCACTGTTACTATGGGAACTCAATCACCTCCAGCTCCTTCTGTGGTCCATCAGTTAGTTCTTGGGACTCTGATGCAGTATATCAATTGTCTCATGTTTACCAACAATTCTACATGCTTATCAAACACAAACATCATTTGTGGGAGTTGGACAAATAGTTATTAAAGCTGGAGGCAGCTCTTTCAATGCCTTCATATATTGATAAACAGCATAGCATCACTTTACAACAGCCCAACCACTAAACCTGATTATGTTGAGGTTTTGCAGAAATAATTTACTAACCTTCCTAGACATCACATTAATAAGCTTTGGCCACATAGACACATTCCCATTACTGCTCTCAGACTAGCAGCCACACCAACACGCTGTCCTCACAAGCACAGTAAGTCATCTTGGCTACAAGTCTACACTCACTGCCTGTAGGGCTTGCAGCCATTCAGACACACACAAATGCTCCTCTTACCATGCAGAATTCATGCTGTGACAAAGGCACTTAGATATTTCCACTCCCCCCAAATATGTGTATGACCTTGTGTTTGCCCACACTGGAAAAAACAAGCTTAGAGGCTCTACCCTAGAGAAGATGCAGACAGACATGACTGAGCTTTACATTAATATGTCTGATAAAACACTTATCCTGTATAGTATCTTGCCATGTCTGGTAATGAGGTCTCAGTTTAAACATAAGATAAAGGACATTAACAAAAGGCTTGTTAAATAGCCTCAGTCCAGGGGGCTAGGGAGATCCAACATGAAAGGTGATGATAGACGGGTGAGCCTACTTCACCAGGGATGGCCTACACCTCTCTTTTCAAAAATTTCACAAAGACCATCTTCTAGACATACCAACATACCAAAATTTAATTTAAAATTAATGTAAATTAATGTGGCTTTGCAAAACACTAGAAGTTTAAAAGAATGCCCAACCTTGAGGCCTTCATGACTCTTAAGCATACACATATATGTATTCTCACAGAAATGTGGTTTCAGTATAGTAATAGCACTCACTTTATACCAGGGGTTTAACACACGTTATTCATTCAGACCTCCCAATAACTGTGGGGAGTACCTGGCAAACCTCTCAACTGTCCAGATTTTTGCAGAATGTCCAGATTTTTGCCTCATATTGTTGGTCCATTCCTCAAAAGAATTTGTGATTTTTTGGCAAATCACTAGGATGATGACATCTTCCTCAAGATATACATTTGTGTTTCAGAATCCAATGCATTTTAACACAAAACTATTATTCTAGCAACTGTGTAAGTTTATAAGCAATATTTAAAATGTGTGTCCCAATTTTTAGGCTTTAACCAGATTTCTAGCACTAAGAGGTTGAGAGGTATGATATCTATAGTCATGTAATCCAATTACCTTGCACCATAGTAAACACAACAACCTAGAACTCCTGGAAGTCCTGGTGACAATAAATAAATTATAAGTCCCTCTAGACCATGATATATGATACATACATTTAAACCAAACAAAAGTAACCTTAGAATATTTCAGTTAGAAACTCTACAACCAATAACAAATATGTACAGGCAATCAGCTGTCAAGACTGACAAAATGTAATATTTCTGCCACCTCCAAGACAACCACCAGCATAGTCCTAAAAAATTCTGGGCTGGGTTTAATCGCCTCCTTCACCCAGGAAAATCCACCACCCCCATCCCTGAAAAACTTCTGGGTGATGATCCAGGACATATAGCCAACACCTTCAACTTATTTTTCACTGAGACCATCCAGTCCCTCGCCAATCAGCTTAACACTTCTCCCTCGGCCACAACCTTAACTAAAGACCCAACTCAACCCTCCTTTAACCTACAACCCACATCTACCTCCTATATTAGAACCCTATTGAAAAAACTAAAACCAACCACCCTAGCGGCTGACTTACTCCCAGCCAATTACCTGCAATTGGCATCTGACGCCATTGCCTACCCTGTTTCCATTCTGATTAACGGTCCATCTCTGAAGCTTCTATTCCTTCAATCTGGAAAATCTCCTATATTATTCCTCTGCATAAAGGTGGGTCCTCTACTGACACATCTAACTACAGACCAATAGCTATACTATCTCCACTAGCCAAGATCTTGGAAGCTGCGTTCACAAACAACTTATTTCCCATCTTTCACGTAACAACCTTCTCTCTAACACCCAGCATGGATTTCCCATCACAGTACAACCTCTGCCCTTCTCTCCTTTGTTGACTCAGTCAACCTAAACCGCAACAATAAACTTATAACCTCTGCGTTATTTCTAGATCTATCAAAAGCTTTCGACATGGTCAATCACAAGCAGTTGATTCACACGCTGGAAAACTTTCAACTTAGCAAACCAACCATAAACTGGTTTACTGACTACCTCTCTTGTAGGCAACAGGCAGTCCAGTGGCAAAACACTCTTTCAGATCTACTTCCAACTAACATTGGCGTTCCCCAAGGATCTATCCTTGGTCCCTCCTCTTTTCCCTATTTATAAATGGTCTACACTCGATCATTCCTAAAGCCACATGTATTCAATACAGACGATTCCACCCTAATCTGCTTGGATACTTCCCTCCCAAAACTACAAATTGCTACCCAAAATTGCTTCTCCATAGTCGAACAGTGGTTCTCAGAACTAAAGCTTTTACTTAACCCTACCAAAACCAAATTACTTCTAATTTTCCCACATCAATTCCTCCCAAGGAAAAGAACCACCTAGTTCCAACAGCCCAACCTTCCATGTATCTTCTTACAATGGGACCATAATCGAACCTGTCTCCCACACTAAACTATTAGGGGTGACCATTGATAACAAGCTTAAATTTGATACCCATGTTAGTTTGACTATCAAGTCAGTCAACATGAAACTTGGGTCTATGTATAGAATTAAGAACTTCCTAACCCCACACACCAAACTAACTATTGCCAGGACCCATCTTCTCTCCACACTCCTTTATGCATCCCAGTATTTTCCTTCCTTAACAAGAGAGAACTTAACAAACTATCTATAACCTACAACCATATAGCCAGATTCATTACAGGTTTGCCATATCGCACCCATCACTGCCAAAATCTAAGGACATTGGAATGGCTAGAGCTGCCCAACATTTTCAAACTAAACCAACTTACTGAGGTTTTCAAACGATCAATCACCCAGAAAGAATCCCTCACTAAATAAAATATTTACCCCTACTCCAACCTTTTATCCCTGCGGTCATCAAACAGCCTACTTGTTCAGACCATTAAATCCCACAACTCGGGAGGAAGCACTCTATGCTAATTCCATTGGCAAATCCTGGAATGCCCTCCCTAACAACCTAAGGCATATGACCTCTCCTCACCAATTTAAAAAACACCTCAAAGATTTCCTAAAGTCCCAATGGCTATGCCCCTGCTCTAATCCAGACTAATAGCAATCGCCCATACCCACCTAATTCTCTACCTATAATGAAGCTAAGCTTGATCTCCTTCTCCTAGTTTGCAACATTTCTAACCAACATGTTTAACCTGTTCAATTGCTTTATTCTTGATTGTAATAACAAACATTTAATCTCCATATGTTTACTGTTAAACTTCCTCTGACTATATCCTGTATGTTATAATAATTTGTGCATTTCTTATGTCTCTGTTTTAATTCCTCTGATTTGGAGCTTTTCTCCCCGGGCCTCTACTGAAAATGGACATATATCCAGCTAGACTAGCCCGGTCAACAAATGTAAAATAAATAAAATAAATAAATAAAATGATCTGAGGATTGAAGTCACTAAATTATGATATACATTTGTGTTTCAGAATCCTTTGAAAAATGCATTTTAACACAAAAACTATTATTCTAGCAACTTTGTAAGTTTATAAGAGCAATATTTAAAATGTGTCCCAATTTTTGAGCCTCTGTCCCCCTATTTTGTCAGGCTTTAACCAGATTTCTAGCACTAAGAGGTTGAGAGGTATGATATATATAGACATACGTAATCCAATTACCTTGCACCATAGTAAACACAACAACCTAGAACTCCTGGAAGTCCTGGTGACAATAAATAGGGCTCTCATATTATTGCTAATTATAAGTCCTCATCAGCGTAACCTCTAGACCATGATATATGATACACTCAGGTGGTGATTATACATTTTAAACCAAACAAAAATAACCTTAGAATATTTCAGTTAAAACTCTACAACCAATAACAAATATGTACAGGCACAGCTGTTGTTAACACCAGTTCCTGGACAAATTTGTCCCCTGCCTCATTAGCAGTGCAAATCTTCATGATCTCATCCACACAAATATTGCCTCAGACTACACCCCACCTGCTCATGATCAGGTCTGACCACCATGCTATTACTTTCTCCCTCAGAATTAGTTATACTATGCCTACAAACCCCAGAGTTATCATTGCCCCATTACTGTTTAAATGCAACAGGCAGGGTTTTCATATAGAGGTAAGTACAACAGTAAGGGTTATCATCATATCAGAGCATATTTATGTTACACTGGAATAAAGAAAACAAGTTGAAAAACTACGTGAAAGTCATGCAGAATTCTGTTTTGCTGGGCGAAACTAATAAGCATTCATATTGACTAATATGCTAGAACAAGCAAAGATGATGGCAGAGGGTTTTAGAAATTGATCTATGTTTAGACTGGTATGTGACAGAAGCATTCTGCAGACTATAACAATTAAAAATATGCATTATGGCAAATGCAAGAATGTTGAATTGAAGAAAATCATTGCAAACAGATGCTGACCCCTTACTACTACTTCACTTTTTTTTTTCTTTACCCACTTTCCCCTCTCCTTTCACTTCTGCATGTCTGCATCTAACTCACGTTCTTCCTTATCATCCAATTCCCTCTTCTACTCTGTCTTTACTCCACTTAAAAGCTGATACCACCCACATACTGATAACCTCATCTCCTAGTTCATCTCCTGACAAGTATACATGTTATATATTACTTTACTCTGAACTGTATCGATGCATGTCTTATATGTCCATATATAATAACTGTAGTGCTACATTTGTCTGCATCAAAATTTCACTGTAACTAATTTTTATCTGTGTACTAAAATCTGTTATAATATTGTCTTGTTTCTTCTGTTTTTCTTATACACAGAGCTGAGTGTGAAAAATATCCGTCTGAATTAATGCTCTAACCCAGTTAAGAAATGGATGAATGCATTAATCAAATAATTCCGCATGATATTGGGGCAAACAATTTCTTGACAGAATGTCTGTATCATGATGTTAGAAATTCATTATACACACATTCAAATTTTCAAGTTTGTGTTCTTTAAAATCTCAGATATTGTTGGTGATTACTGCTGTTTTGTTATTCTATGATATGATGAAATTATCTTAATCTCCTCTAATCCCGTTAGTGAATATCGGCAAAACAGTTTGCATTTGTCAGGAACTCTAACATGTAACACCACCTAGCAATCAAGGTTTGCTTTTTGATATCGATCCAAACTCAAAAAATGGCTGAGTAAAGATATGTGAACAGAAGTGAGATTTATGCAAATTGAGATTCATTACCATATTAAAACACTGTGCAAAATTTAGACATTTCATTGGGTTTGCATCGCAAGGAACTCCATTTGCATAGAGTACCAGCAGTCAACTTTTCTACTAAAATAGGCAATGTCCTAACCTGTGACATTTCTGACATAAAAATAGCTAGCCCACCAAAAACACATTTCCGATAAACATCTGAATCTATCAAACATGTATGACAAAGACAGAGAACAGTATGCAGGCATATTTCAAACATGAGGTTTGTTCTTCAGAAGCAGTATGTTATTCCAAGATGGATTTTTATTAATCTCGTGTAATGATGCAAGTATTATATCACAGTAAACAAAAGGAGGTAAGAAGGAAACATGCCTTTTTAAAAATCTTGATTTTAACACACACACACACACACACACACACACACACACACACACACACACACACACACCTTTTCTTGCACAGGAATGTTCCTGTATGCTTTTCCACCTTTTCCACTAATATCCAGGGCAATTCTGAAGATTCAGAAGGAATCCCTCAAGATCATTGTAGTGACTCCCTTCTAGGCCAGGCAACAATGATTCTCCCTTTTTTCGTAAATGGCCAGGGGCAATTACCACCAGCTTCCTCACAGAATGGATCTACTTACATAAGAATAGGTGTGTTTGATCCACACTGACCCCAATCAACTTTAATTGATTGTTTGGATGATAGGGTCATAATTCCTTTTAATCACCTGATTACTGGGAATGCGCTGCAGGCACTGATGGAGACAAGAAAGCCGTCTACTAGAAATTCATATACTAACAAAAGGAAAGAAGCTTCTAGTTGATGCTAACAAAATAACCAGCATCCATTTAGGGCTAGTTGTTCACTGGTTTTGCAATATATGTGTGAGTTGTTATCCTATGGCCTTTCTTTCGCCTCCATCAAGGTTCATTTATGAGTCATTTCAGCATGTCTGCCCATGGATCTTTCTCTTTCAATGCATTCCCATGTCAAAATGTTTTTAAAAGGGTTTTGCATGAGAGGCCTCCAAGAAAACCAGTGGCCCTTCCTTGGGGTCTTGATTTTGTTAAAGGAGCTAACACTTGCTCAATTTGAACCAGCTAATCTGACTGACTTGAGTTTTTTAACGTGGAAAACTGTTTTACTGATTGCTCTGACCTCTCCAAGAAGAGCATCTGAGTTGCAAGCTTTTATGGAAAGTCACCCCTATCTCATTTTCCACAGAGACCGGGTTTATTTGAGAACTGATCCTTCTTTTATGCCTAAAGTGGTACTCAGTTTTACTTTAAGCCAAACTATCCATCTCTCCATTTTCTTCCTTGAACCTAAAACTGGGGGAGAAAGGATACTCCATAATTTAGATGTCTACAGATAACTAAGGTGCTATCTGACAGAACCAAATCTTTTTCAGATTTTTCGGGTCACTTCGGGACAACCTGTGTCAAAACAGACTATATTTCCAAATGGTTGTCTAAGGCTATTATCTTTTGTTATACTCACCACAATAAAATATTCCAGGCAGGTCAAGATCCACTCTATAAGGGCCTTGGCTTCATTTATGGCTTTTTGGAAAGGGCTGGATTCTGGAAGTATTCGATAAGCAGCAACATGATCCTCTGTACATACTTCAGGCTTTGCTAGGACCATTATCTAGGGGGTCCTGGACCCTTCCCCTTTTACCATCTAAATATAGGTTAGCTAGGGAAATCTAGCCATATAGCTAAGGCTACTGCAATAGTGATTCAATATGGTGGACATAGTACAGTTGTGTAAGTAAATTTACAATAACAGTATATGTTTGAATGATCACTACTGCAATAACTGCTCTCTCTCTCCACCCCCTTGTTTTTTTCTGTGTTGTTTATGCCAGGGTGTGAATACTTATTTATTTCTTTATTGCTGTTCCTAGCATTGTCTTTTCAGGACTCAGCCTCCTTCTGTCTGTTGGCATGAAAGCTCTGAAGGGTTTGCTGTCCAAAAACTGTCTTTTTAAAAAAAGGCAGCTCAGCTTGAGTTGACTGATGGTCTTGGTGAATGGAAGGTGTCCTGAAGCTTTGGAAGCTGTCCAGTTGTTATATCTGTGGCAGGATATAACCCGTTTGGTTAATGCAGCAGTAAACATTTGAACGTCTACTGTTATGGTAAGTTTATTTACACAGCTGTACTGTCCTTAATATTTTGAGTTCTATGTTACTTAGTATTAAGTGTTATACTGAGAATTCTGCTTAATTTCTGTTTGGATACCAAAGTCCTTAAAGTGACTTGAATGACTTATTTGCTCTTTACTGTTATCTTTAAAATATGCACTGTTATTAATGTGGTGTAACACAGTACTCCTATGTTGATTAATATTTAACACTCTACAATGTAACAGCAATAAATGACCCAGCTTTGCAAACAGTCTTTAGACACCTGTTGAAAAATATCTTTGTCTTTTTCTGTCTTCACCTGATCAGAGTTCTCATTATTCCAGATGTCAGACAAGTAAGATATTAATCCCAAAGGAGAACTTGAGATATTCCATTTCTTACATTCCTCAGCTTCGAGTTTACCCCATAACATGTCCCTCTGCCTCTTTCACTTAACCAGTTCTTTAGCCAAAAGTAAAGAGGATTATGGCATCTCGTATCTTTGAACACATTCAATAATGTATTATGTAGCAGGTTAGACATTTTACACATTCAGTTTGTCATCTAGTGCCTTATTAATGTGCGCATAAAAGACAAGGAAGATGATGCAGGAAATGCCTCTGTGAAACCCATTTTGGTTATTATCTAGTTATGCTGTCAGGGAAAAATGTTTGCTATTCAAGGCGTCACAATCTTTTTCTAAAAGCTTCCTAAATTGCTGATTATAGACTGATAGATGAACACTAGCTAAGACCTTATTTACCACCCCATTTATATATAGGATAGTAGAGTGGTACAACATTTAACAGTGCTGCCTCACTGTGTTTGGTTCTCTGGGATAGTTCCTGGTTATGGTGCATTCAATATGAAGTCCACATATCCTTCGTCAGCACACATTTTTATCAGAGGATCCTGTTTCTCCTTACTGCCCAAAGATATATTGGTATGTGAATGAGTGTATGTGCAGTTTGCTTTTGTTTGAGTGCACCTTGTGATGGACCAGCATTCTGTGTGTGACCTCCTGCCTTATAACGTTTGAGGACACTGAGTACAATGCCCCCTTTGGTATGTACCTAACCAGGCATATTAAACAAACGGAACATCCACAGAGATTCCTCATTAAAAGAATACAGGGCATAAGTAAAAATGCCCTCTGTAGACTGCCTCATGGCCTTATCCCTGTATTCTGTCTCCTACAGGCTGTTGAGGGAAGATCTATGCCTGGCATACAGGGGATTGTCAGACCCCACTCTGCTGGACCTCCTACATATTAGCAAAACAAAGCACCAGAATTACCCATTCTAAAGACTTAAATCTTGCTTGAGATATAAATAGGACCTGCTGGAGAGACAGGTGTATATCCCAGAGACTAACCATCTATGGAACAGGCTCCCCTTCCTTGTGAAGCAGAGTTGCTCCCTAACACAATTCAAGTGTTACTTGGACAACTGGATGGAGAACAGGACGTTCATCCCTGACTTAGCACCTGTGTCTGTAATGGACACAAGCAGCCTGTAAATGGTTCATCTACCAGGCCCCTGCTTGTAAATGGTTCGTCTACCAGGCCCCTGCTTGTAAATGGTTCATCCACCAGGCCCCTGCTTGTAAATGGTTCATCTACCAGGCCCCTGCTTGTAAATAGTTCATCTACCAGGCCCCTGCTTGTAAATGGTTCATCTACCAGGCCCCTGCTTGTAAATGGTTCGTCTATCAGGCCCCTGCTTGTAAATGGTTCATCTACCAGGCCCCTGCTTGTAAATGTTTCATCTACCAGGCCCCTGCTTGTAAATGGTTCATCTACCAGGCCCCTGCTAACACTTACCAAGGGTACCAGAATTTGTCAGAGATTTGGGATGCATGGCTAAGCTTAAAAAGGCCCTTGCGGTCATTAGCCTAGTAAACACCTATGGACCTTTGAACCTAGAAGTGCTTGTATAGGCTCTGATTACCTGTGGTTTTCAATTAGATTGAGTCAGTAATGAATATGGAAGAAAGGAAGATGTGTAGCACATATCTAGTCATCACCCCCTTGTACAAACCACAGCACAGAGAAATACTCACTGCACAATTAAGAAGGCAGTAGCTGCAGTTTCTTGTGACCCTTAAATGCAGGCCAACTAGACCCCCCAAAAAAGATGCTTTTAGTGTACCAGCATGAGCCTGCATCCATTCCATTAACATTTTAGGTTATTATGTTTCAATTCTGCCATACATGTGTGGTTTAAAATTAGGATATCCACCTTCTAATCGAAGTCCTAGCTCAGATGTTTCATACTTTGCTCTGTCCATGTAATTATAAATACTTCAGGAACACTGTTAGGACAGAATGAGAGCTCTGCACTACACATCTTATGGTTTTATAAACATAAAGGAAGATTTTGTTAGAATCTAGATGAAGCAAGTGAATAAAAATAATTAGACTGAATGCCTCCAAAAAGATTTTTCACTTTAGAAAAACAGGTTTTAACTCATGTTTTGCATAATAAACATGTACCATCAATGGGAACAAAGTTCAAAGTCTATAAGATGGTTGCTAATGAAAACTTTGTGTAGGCTATAGACCCAAGCCCTGCCAAGATCTATTAGCTATGCAAAACAGAAAGGCAGTAACCAGGCAATAATAATAATAATAATAATAATGATGATAATAATAATAAAAACAAACTCCAAAATATATCCATCTGTCATCACAAAGAAGTGAAAACAACTGTTAATCAATGTTAGATACAAAACTGGTCACAGATAAGTGAATGAGGCCACAGAATATGCTTTCTGTAGGCAGTGTGAAGGTGGATAGTAATCTGCTTCTTCATCATTATCATCATCCTCCATTTCTCCCATTTACTACATGGTGTCAGGGTGTCATGTAAACTGTCACCATATCTCGAGTTAATGCCACTGTCCTACCTCCTTCAGCACTCGTGCCTGACTGTTGCAGGTTTTCTTTCACACAATCCATCCATCTCTTTGCTGGATGCCCTCATTTCCTCTTGCCTTCTTCCTGTCTGTCTCAAATCTTCTTCACCAGATTGTCTTATGCTTTTCTGCTCATGCGCCCAAAGCACTGTAATCTGTTCTCTTTGACCTTGTCTGTAAATGGAGCTACTTTGCCTTCTGCTCTGATGTCCTCATTTCTTTGTCTGTCCCACAGTGAGCATCGTACTGCCCATCTCACACACTTCATAGCTTCCTCAACTGCTCTGCCTTAATTGCCCAGCTTTCTGTACCATACAGTAGTACTGGATGCACCACTGTTTTGTACATCTTACTTTTCAGCTTCTTTGGCATCCTTCTGTTATACACTACCCTTGACACTTTGTGCCACTTGGCTGCAGCCCTTCTGATTCTAGCTTTGACCTCCTCATTCAGATTTGCCTTCTCCTCAATGACCCCCCCCTGAGATACTTGAAGCTGTTAACCTGTTCCACTACTTTCCCTTCTATTTCAAATTTCAGCTTCTTCTGATTTTCCCCATTTGCTGCCATAACAACTGTGACATCCCCACTCTGGGACAGTAATCAAGGAGCCTGAATCCTCACCACTGGCACTGGAGAGGGATGTTCACTTGGAACAAAAATGGATATACCCAGTATTTCCAGATGCAGCTCTCTGCATCAAGCACAATTTCCCTTAAGAGCACACAGGGAATACACTAATTCCAGGATCCATATTTCTCTTTCTGTCTCCCTCCATGTCCCCAGTAAGACTCCCCACTGGTACAGCTATAGGGTTGAGAACTCAGCCAAGTGTCCAAGCCAAGCTCTCCAGCACCTGCTCTGTGAAACCAGTGCTTCGTATCTCTGCTCCAAGTAGCTGACACACACACACACACACACACACACACACACACACACACACACACACACACACACACACACACACACACACAAACACACACATACACTCTTCCTACAGGAGTTAATAAACCGTACTTCTTACAGACACTGAGTCTCTGGCTTCATTCAAAACTGTGAGATAACATCTTTATGGCCTAGGCCCAGTAATTTAATTTCAGAATATTTTTCAAAGTCATGTGGCTTGAGATTAGCCTCTTTTCTTCCACTATCCTCTGTTACAATGTATTCATTTTAACAGTTACAACAACACATTTATATTTCTTTTTCTGCCCAGCTGGGTACACTGTTGGTACATTTTTAACATAAGCAGCTTTACAAATACATTTTTCAACACAAGCATCTGTACAAATCAGTTTGATATACAAATGGCATATAATTCTTTACCAAATTCCCTCTAGCTGTGCTGGCATATGTTACACATGCACTGCCCTACATCTCCTGGCATAGCTGGCAATACCTCACATCGTCACAACAACCGTTTTATCTGTGCTCAGTTTCAATCCATGTGCCTTCAGTTTTGCATTCCATTCCTCTATCCTTTGCTAAAGTTCTTGCTCAGTCTACCTGTAATGCAACATCATCTGCATACAGCAACTTTGATGACCTGTCCCCTCTGACCTATTTGCTAATGAAGTCCATCTCCAGTATGAACTGCAGTGGGCTCAGAGCTGAACCCTGATGCACACCCACCCCCTCTGGAACCCCTCTGTGAGCAAACAGTATTTGTACTTGAGTAACTGGGTCTTTTTACAAAACCTGCACCAATTCTATCAATGTTTCTGGGACTTCAGACCATTGCAAGACTGCCCAAATCAGCTTTCTTGTGACCTTGTCATATGATTTTTCCAAGTCTAGGAGTGCCCGACTGGACTCTTTCCTCATCTCTAGCTTCTTCTCAACCATCTGCATCACTCAAACTTTGGGTCAGTTGTGCTGCATTCTGATCTGAATCCAAACTGCTCATCTCCCATCTTACTTTCTACCTCTTTGTATTTGTTTATCAATCGCCCACTCCAGGACTTTCATGGAATGTGACAGGAGTTTGATACCTCTGTACTGCCCAGAGTTGTGAATGCCCCCTTTGTTCTTGAACAGTGGCACTAGTATGCTTATTTTCCTCTCATCTGGGATACACCATTCTCTCCATACTGCTATGAGTACCCTCAGAAGCCATTTCTCCCCTAACATTTGTATCATATCTGCTGTGACCTCATCTGAGCCTGCTGCTTTTTCTGACTTTATTTTCTAAGTGCTATTCTTACTTCTTCTACTGTGGGCTTCTACTCTTCTTTTATCCTAGGCTGTGTCTCGGGCAGTACAGCTTCTGATGGGTTTTCTTCTTGAAGAAGCTGCTAGAAGTACTTCTACCTGCCTTTGATGTCCTGTGGGCTGGTCAGCAGGTTGTTGCTGGCATCCCTTATGAAGGGTGTCTGATTATCTTCTTTATCTTTCTGTCTCTGCCTTGCAACCTGCTAGTGTTTCTTTGTGCCACTTACTGAGTCACTTTCCGGAAGCTGGTAGAGTTCTTCTGGTGCCTTGTCCTTTGCCACTGCAACTCCTTTCCTTGCCTCTTTGTTAACCAGCCAGTATTCCTTCCTTGTCTGGTCCATCTTTTCTAACTCCCACTTTTTCCTGCACTCATCTTTCTTTTGATGACTTCCTGGACTTCTGCATTCCACCACCAGCTTTCCTTATGGACCGTGATTCCATATATGGCTTGGCCACGCATCTGTTCTATAGTCCTGCCACATCCTGTTTTGAGATGCTACCATTCTTCAACTCTACCAATTTCCTTTTCTTCCTGAGGTTCTAGAGCCCTGAAAAATTCCTTGAACTCCTATGTTTTCTGTCCAATCAACTTCCAGGTCTTCAGCCTAGTTTCTGTTGACCTTATAGTCTTCTGTGCCCACTGCTTGCAGCTGATTGTGGCAACCAGTTATTTATGCTGTGGACCGACTGCATCACTGGGGATGACTTTGCAATCACCGATTCTACCCCAGTGCCCTTTTCTTACTAGGAAGAAGTCTACCTGAGTTTCATGTTGGCCACTCTTGTATATGATCTTGTAACTCTCTCTCTCTCTCGCTGAACCATATGTTGGCCATCATCGAGCCATTTGGCAGACAGCAGTCTAGAATGGCCTCTCCTTTATTCCTGTTGCCCCACCCCTGTGGACCCAGGCAGTCCACATATCCTGTTCTATCTGTCCCAATATGTGCATTTAGGTCACCCATTATCAACACCAATTCATGCTGTCCTGGCTTATCTAGTTGGCCCTGCAATTGCTGTCTGAATGCACTCTATTCCACACTATCACAACCGTGGACATAGGCTGAGATTATGAATAGTGCCCTATCCTTGCACTGTAGTCTACTTGCCCAGAGTCTATCACTAATTCTATCACTAATTCTGATGACATCCCTCACTGTCTTCTGAAGCCTCTCCCTCACCACATATCCCACCCAATTTCTAGTAAATCCTTCTACTGAGCAGTAGACTCTGGATCCCAAGCCATTTGACTACCTTTCCATCTTGTTTCCTGGATACACAGGGTCACCATCATGTGAGGACATCCACTCAGCCTACTTGGATCTACCTGAGTCAATCAAGATACAACCAAACACCCTGGTTTTGGGTGACTTTAATTACCTGTCCATAGACTGTGTTAATTATACATGTTCTAACTCACTTGCCCAAACGTTCCTGGACTTCATTAACTCCAATTCCCTGAACCAGCTGGTTGACACGCCCACTGGGAGCAAGATCTTCAAGGAAAAACAAACCTGCCTGGTGAACAACTGCCATTAAAAAGTTATACAATAGGAGACAGAAATTGCTGTCTAAGAGTAAGAAGGAATGGTCTCAAAACTGGAAACACTCCCTCCTCAACTGAAACAAGCAAATATGACTCCTAGTGAAGTCCTTCAAAGCTAACTACAAATCCAAATTTGCTTCCCTAACTAAAGATAACCACAAGGCATTCTTTAGTTACATCCATAACCTCAAAGGTAAGGCCCAGATTTGTGCTGAACTTGTAGTTAATGGTCTTACACATAAAGAACCTGTGGGTATAGCAAACCTACTGAATGACAGGATCAGTAAAAATTTCACCACCCTGTCCCTGCCACATATATCCCAAAGCATCCCTAACACCTGTCCCCCACCTAGTATCTCCATGGAGCAGGTCTTAAATGCCCACTCCAAGGCCAAAAACACAGTGTCTATGGGACCAGACAATATCCCGGGCTGTGTTCTACATGGGTTAAAACAGGAATTAGCATCACCATTGAGCACACTTTTCAGTCACAGCCTAAGCACTGGCTTCGTCCCAGTGAAATGGAGAACAGCTACTGTCATCCCTTTGCACAAAGGAGGTGCATCCATGGACCCTGGAACTATAGACCTATTAGCCTGACCAGCCTTATTTGCAAGGCCATGGAACAAGTCATCATGGACCTTATTAACAAAGATATAGGAAATCTCCAAACAATCAACCCCACCCAGTTTGGCTTTGTCAAGGGGAGATCATGCCTGTTAAACTTGGTGGACTTCTTCAAGACAGTCACCAAATCCCAAGACAAGGGCAAATCTGTGCATACAGCCTACCTAGACTTAGCCAAGGCCTATGACACAATCCCCCACTCAGGCATCATTGATAAACTCACCAATCTGGGTATCAATCCATTTATTGTCAGGTGGGTTGCAAACTGGCTCACTGATAGAACTCATATGGTCAAAATAGGGACACCACCTCCTCCAGCAGACCCGTGACCAATGGTGTTCCACAGAGATCAGTTTTGGGAACCCTACTGTTTGGAATCTACTTCTCTGAAATACAGGCTAAAACTAAAGGATTGTGACTGGCAAAGTTTGCTGATGAGTGCAAACTGGGAGCAATCATTGAATCCCCTAGCGATGCCAACATCCTGCAAGAAGGTCTTATGCAGACTATTGACTGTTACCAAAGTCATGGTCTTAAACTTAATGAAAAAAATGCATTATCATCCCCTTCAGCAAGGGTGAAGTTCTTGCAAACTACCACATCAATAGCAATAACCTAAGCACACAATCAGTGGTGAGAGATCTGAGCACACAGGTTGACAGCAACCTTAACTTCGATCACCATGTCTCCACAGTGGTAAGAAGGGCATTTTATATTGCTCATCTCATAAGTAAGGGCATTGCCTCCAGAAGAAAAGAGGTTATAACCCTCCCTGTACTCTTCCCTCATCAGGCCAATAATACAGTACAATGCCTCCTTTGGTATGTTCATTTCCAAACACCTGCAGCAATTGGAGAGACCACAAAGGTTCCTTACAAAGCAAATTTAGGGTCTTCCAGATCTGTCTTATGCGGATGGACTGAAATCATTGTCACTTTCCTTTGTGTTATACAGACTGCTCAGAGGCAACCTGTGCCTTGCATATAGAGCAATCTTTGACCCAGTATTTAATGTAAATGCTGCACATTCGCAACTCAAATGGCACATGGGTCACTCACTCAAAAGACCTTAACCTGGTATGTGACATCAATAGAACTTGCTGGAGAGACAGATTTGTCTCACAGAGGTTGCCCCACCTTTGGAACAAATTTCGTATTCATGTTAAATAAAGCCCCTCGTTGATCCTATTTAAGCATAATTTGGCCGATTGGATGGGTAACCAGAAATTTACCCCTGGCAATCCACCTGTGTCCCTCTTGGACAGGGGCAATAGGTGCTGATTTTAGTGTCTGCTTCAACCAGATACCCATGGGAACACTGGTTGAATGTGGCTAGGCTTGTAAGGGCCCTGGGGCCATTAGCCTAGTAAACTCCTATGATCCTATCATCCTATGTCATCCACTTTCAAGCTCCATCCTGCCAGTGACCCTAGAGTGAGTGTAGCAATTCTTAGTTCATGTTTGTCAGGTTCATTGTGTCAGGTTCATTGGTTTTACATCCAGCTTTCGCTAAACAGAGCAATCCCAGCTAATCCAAGCTGCGAACTGGACACCGACCAGCCAGCAGCTTATTCACCCAGGGCTGCTGGGCTTTATGGTGGGCACACACTGGCCAATAGAGGCACACACATTCCTCCCACCATTAGCATGGGTCCCTGGCTTGTGTCAGTGTATGCAGGGTCCTCAACCTACTTATAACTGGTAACTACCCATGCCCATTATGGCAACATTAGTCAACCTGACCGAATCATCTAGAGCCAATTTTAATATTGCTGAGTTTCTAGTCCTGACACAGTGCACAGTCTGTGATCTGTGTTCTTCTGTATTGAGGATACTGTGCACCAAAGTTAATTCACATAGCAATTGGTATATAGAACTCTTCCCCCTTATAGGCACCATCTGAAGTCTGTGCTGCTGCCCACAACTCCATTACTGGGTGAGATTTTGGGGTGGAAAAGTAATCTGCCTATTTGTTATTATTTGTATTAGTTTCACTGCCACTGTGTATAGCACATCTCAAAACAGTAAAGCACTGTGCAACAGTTTCAGATTTAAACCTGAAAAAGATGCCACTGAAACAGAACACCCAATCAGTGTTAAGCATTAAGCAAATGCCCTTCCCCATAAATGTCTAGGAATCAATGGCTTCTGCATCTTCTCTAACTATGAGCAGCAGTGAGTACCAGTTCCAAATGACTCAGATGACAAGTATAAAAGAACATTAAAACTTCTGACATTTATCGTACCAAAATCTGAATACATTTCCAAAACATCCACTAAACGAAGTGATAATTCATATGTTTCTTTACTGTAACTGGAAAAGGACAAACAAACTCAAGACAACTTTGGGACTTGGGGTTCAGCTCCATGCTAGACGTAGCATTTATTTTTGTAGAAATATAGTTATAAAAAGCTTTTTTTTCTGCAACTTTGAAAGCCAGTTGTTTTCATAACAAATCTTTCCAACTTTATTAGCAGTTTTATATATTTTTGAAATGTTTTAAGCTCAAACCAGTCAATTAATAGCTAATGGTGTTTATATTAATAAAACATTTTTGACATGTATGCCTCAATTTTACAAACTGTGTGCCATCGGAATGTTTTGTTAGCATTATTTCATTTTTGAATGAACAGTGTTTAACAGAAAGAACTGTACTTTTAATAAGAGCCAAGGTTGGCCAAATAATTTAGAGATTAAATGATTACAGTAGACTATGTCTTTTTTTATATATATATAAATAGCAGGTCTGCATTGGTGAACTTGTAGTATCTAAAGCACTTTTAAACTTTTAAATGGATGCTCCTGAGATATTATTATAGTCACCCTTATGCAAAGGTTCCCATGACACAGAGACCACTAAGTAGTCATGTGACTTGTGAAGATGAACTTCACTTAGCTGTTTGACAACTCAAGACAATTATACCAATGGCAAAGTCAGCGAGTAGAACTTGGCACAGCAGCCTTACACAAAGTTACATGTGTATCATTGAATCTAGCATGGCAACAAACGAATGAGAGGTGTGCCACAGAGCAGATCGTGTCACGCCTAGTTCCTAATGTGAGGAGCTATGGACAGTTCATCCACACTGTATACTGTAGAATATGGTACACGGCTCAGAACAATAGACACAGCTACCTACTGGGGCCTCTTCATAACAGGATACACTAACCTTAATTTGATATAATTAGTAGGGGGTGTCTAATCACCAGTGGCTGCTTTATCTGACCCTCCCTACCTCATACATATATGATGCCAACCCAGTACCATTTCAGTTTTACATCAATTAGGTGTAAAGCAGCCTTTTCATGAGTTGTGTGCGTATTCCACATTCAGGCATGGTATACCAGAGAAATTCTACAAAGGACTAACAGCCTTGTTCGGTGTGCTCAGGAGTAGGGGAGATATTTCATTTAACAAAGAGCAGTGCAATTGTATATTCATAATGATCAGTATTAGTTATAAGGAGGTCTGCAAATGGTGTAAATTGTAAGTGTTAAGGTGGGAGGTGTGTGTGTGTGTGTGTGTGTGTATGCATCCAGCAGTGGGACTGAATTGGCATTCCTTTCAGGATGTGTTCTCTGCCTTGTACCCACTGAGACCTGTCATAGGATCTTGCTCTCCAATAATCCTGAAATTGATCAATCAATTAATCAGAAAACAAATGAACAATAATGAGCACATATGACATCACCCAATGCATGCAAAGCAACAAGTAATTCTGGATGCATACTGCCAGTGGGCTCAGGTCAACGAGTATCTACATAATTTTAGGGGTGTTTTGTGTGTGTGTGTGTGTGTGTGTGTGTGTGTGTGTGTGTGTGTGTGTGTGTGTGTGTGTGTGTGTGTAAAACAAAACCGTAGTTTAGACTGTAAAATTAATTTCTAGAATACCACAAACTCCATCTAAGTGCAGTACAATCAGATGCAGTGAAATATCACAGACTGAGAGAAGTCAGATGTTTGTACTATGTGTTGTTGTCTTTTGGCTTTTCCCGGTTAGGGGTCGCCACAGCGGAACTCCAGTCTGCTAATGATTGGCAGTAGATTTTGATGAATGTCGAAGTGCCAGCTTGACGTTCAACCTTCAATGAAGGCACGCCCATTTACGCATGTCTTTCGAATGCCCACGCAACCGCGGGGAGGACATGCAGACTCCACACAGAAGGCACTCCCTGCACTCCAGCCGAGAATCGAATGGGAGAACCTCTTGCTCGATTCTCGTCTGGAGTGCTATATGTCTTGAAAAAGAGCTCTAAATGTTTACTTGGTTAGAGGTACCTAACAGGACTACTGATATTATTTTTTCAATATGCTTTTATAGCTTTTTGCCTGCTAACGATTAAACCTTACCCTACTGGGCAAGAGTCCATTGAGTAATCCTGTGTTGTATACCATCAGCACAAAGGTGAGAGCCATCTGGAAGTGGCCATAATCCAACCAGCTATGGAGATATTTTGTGCTGCCACTGGACACCTAGCAGTGAGAGAATTTCTGTTATGGACCAACCCCTCTCCTTAGCAGGGAACATGTGACCTGCTTCACCACAGTGGCCACTATGCCTTTTCCATGTGAGTGCACCTAGAATGAAGGCTGCAATGTTTGCACTTTGGTAAGATGAATGCATACCTCAGGGTTGCCTGGTGTTTCACTGCCCCTCTGCCAAGGCAGTTGCGGCAGCTGATGATGCAGACCACCCCCTCCCCAGGATCAGTAAGCCCATCCTCTCCACATCAGCTCCAAGAGATACCTGAATCATTAATCAGATTTCTGTTACCTGGGTCTTAGTCAGGCCTTTATCCCTGTATGCCAATACAGTTAGCCAGACCTAAAGATATTACATTATCACTATGGAACAGTAGTAAGAACATGTGGCACGGAGGTCATTCTAGTTTTACTCATGATATTTAGATCCTTATCAGATGACTTCAGTGAAAAAGAAGACAAGCAAATGAATCTTGCAAGATGAGCAGTACTACTAGAGCTTAGTAAGGTATTTCAGCACCTGTTTAAGAACAACAGTCATCATTTTAAAGAGGATCCTAATCCAAAAGTTAACTTGGATAGATCACTGATTTATATGGCCCTTTTTCAGACTCGGCCTAGCAGCACTGTCTGGTTAAATTACTTACTCAGAGTTACAACAGCTAGGTAAATTAAGGCTAAGAAAATCAAACTGTGGACCACAAACAGCAGCTTATTAACAGCTCATAGCCTTAATCCTCTGCACTAACTGCCAAACTATCTCATCTCAGGGAAAACAGAGCAGATCTGTAGTTGTTGCTGTGTCCAGAATGCTAGTTTTTAACATAGACATAGGCCTGCATTTTACATTACACCAATTCTACCGAAGCCACAGTGAAAACACTGCATTTTTTCTGAGAAAGTAAAACTTTTCCTGCTTAGGTCAGTTTAGCATGTTGTGTAGATCTGTTAATAACCACTGACGATCCAGTCATGTTTCATGTTAATTAAAACATTTATGCCATAAGCAAATACAAAATAATTGATGAAAAGAGAGGCAGCTATGAGCATCACTGCAATAGTAGGTCTTAATAATGATCATTCAGACATCCTTAACCCAAGTGTCATAATGTCTACAGACCAAAATGTTGTTCACATAATTTTCTTCTTTAAATGTGCTTTTTAAGGATCTTTTGCATAGCAGAATGCATCAAGAGTGAGACCAGTGCAGAAACATTCAGTATCTGCTGTGAGGAATTCATGTGATCTGAAATGGTAGCACTGCTGAAGCATCTCTTGTTAAATGTTATTGCTAAATGATTAACATGATTGTAAAAGCATGATCCCCTCATAATCCTGTATTGATTATAAAAGTTATATGAACTTGAGGAGAAGTCAGTACTTTGTGAAGAGTTCAGAGCAAAGTACAGATGAATAATGTTCTGGAAAAGGGACTGGAGAGATGCCATTTCATTCACAGTAGAAGGTGATCCAAAAGAAATCTTGGAGATAACAGTATACATTGACAGTCTAACAGCACTAAACATAAAATTCAGAAAGAACTAAGAGAAGAATGAAAAGCACCACCAAGAAATATTAATGTGGGTAATACTAAAATATGCTGATAGGACTTGTCTATAGTGATATATTATACTAGTGTTGATTTGTGTGGCTGGCTGGGGCCCACAGCTCCAAGGGGGCTCATCAACTACACATGCCTCACAACTGTTTGATATTTGCTAGAAAATATTGAATTGGTTATTAAAATAACAGGGTGCCACAGAATTCTGAGTGTGATTTGTCACAGTTGTTTTCCCCTGCCAGCCTTGCATCATCAGCTAGGGCCTGTGGTCCAATGGCATCACCAGAGATATGACTACAAACACAATTGATTGTGAGGCAAGACGTGGCACGCAGGTATCAACAACAACAATAATAGGTTAGTGGCCAAACAATGTTGTGGTAATACTGACTTCTGAGAAGTTAGCAACAATGTACATGAGTGTCAGACAGAAATGGATTAATGTTAGGTTTAGAGTTGGTACAGGAATGCTGAGCACATAGGCAAAATGTTCTTTAGAAAGGGAAGAAGCTAACAGAATACATATGCACATTCAGATAGTTTTAATATAATGTTATTCTGATTTTGTGTGGTAATATGGTGACCCAGAATCATCTGTTAATGATGTACAGGGAAATGAATACTTGTCTTTTTGCTCTTTTTATGATTAGAGACTATATTACATTGTAAATTATTTGGAGGAAACTTGTTACACCCCATTATATGCATTCACAAGAGCACAGCATAAGGCATTTTATTAAGTTTTCTTGATGCATTGCTTGCCCTTCACAAAACAAAGGTAGATTGTACATCAGATTCCTATGTAATGCCAAGTTTTAAAATGCCTTTTTTGTTTATGTTGCTGTTATGTTTGCCTCAGTGTATGTGTTCTGGCATTGTACCCGTATTTTCTGTCATGCTGCCATATTATTGCTTTCTAGGTGTAGCCCCTGTACATTAATGTAAATACGAACACTATTTTCCAAAACAATTTGCATTCAGAGAGTGTTTCACATGTGATGTTACTCCCATTCCATCTATAATGCTTATGACGATCATGTCATCCCTGGGATTCCGGATACTGGCTAAGGCTCTAGCCACCCCTATAGTGCCTTTTTTAGGCAAGGTTCAAATGACAAATTCACCACCCTAACAGGTACAGGCAAGAAGAATCTGAGGGTATTGCTACTCAATGCTAGAAGTCTAAACCTCAAAATGCACTCTCTCGAGGCACTCCTTAAAATGGAGAACATCAACATCTGTGCAGTGACAGAGACCTGGTTCAAGGCTCCAGAGAGTACCCCTGCATTACCAGGCTATAATACATACCACACCTTTCGGCCACCTAAACTGGACCGAAACACTAAAGGCGGAGGCGTGTCCATATTCATTAAGGATATCCACACCTCCAGGCTAGTTGCTCAGCATAATGCATCCGAAATTATCCAAGTGCAACTAACTCTGGGCAAGACCACAATCCAAATTGTAGCTTGCTACAGATCCCCCACCATGCTCCAGGATTCCCACTCCTCATTTCTTGATACACTGGACAGTATTAGAGTACAACCTAACACCCTAATAATGGGCAATTTCAACTACCCTACCATTAACTGGGAAAACTACTCATGTACCAACTGTTGTGCTCAACGTTTTCTGGAATTCATAAATTCCAGTGCCATGGATCAACTTATCCACACCCACACCAGGGGCAGCAATATCCTAGACCTGGTTATTACCAACATGGGCAACCAGTGCTCTGCACCAGAGGTCAATTCCTCGTTGGTCAGATCCAACCACAAGCTAATCACCCTAGACATCCACATCCCTCCCCCACAACCCATTAGGGAAACCACAGTAAAAAATTTCTCCAAAGCAAACTTCACGCTTCTTAAGACAGAAGTGGAAAGCTTCACGACACCCATGCTGACGGACAATAGAGGTATGACTGCTGAGTCCTACACAAATGCACTTTATAAGCACTTACACGAGTGCATGGATTGTGCAATCCCTAACAGAACCAAGATGCTATCCTCCAAAAAAAGGAAGACAATCTGGTGGTCTCTTGCCATAAACAATCTCTACAACAGAAGAAAGAAACTGTTGCAAAAAAGAGTAAAATCCTATGATTGGAGAAACTCCCTGGTCAGCCTCAGTAAGAAGCTGAGATCCCTCATAAAATCCTCTAAAGCTAGTTATGAAAACAAAATTGCCACTGACTCTAAAGACAACCACAAAGCATTCTATAGCTATGTCAAGAATCTCAATGGCAACACTCAGACCTGCTCTGAGTTACAGCACAATGGCACTAAATATACAGAACCAACTGATATTGCCAACATCCTGGCAGATAGGATCAGTGCTAACTTTACCCCTCTGTCATCCCCTAAAGGGCCCATCTCTATACTAGAAGAATGCAAAGTTCCTGTAATCACGGCTGCACAGGTAAAAAACACACTATCCAAAGCCAAGAACACAGCATCCATGGAACCTGACGACATCCCAGGCTGTGTTCTACATGAACTACAGAACGAACTGGCACCCCCACCTAAGTACCATGTTCAATCAAAGCCTCACCTCAGGCTATGTGCCCACTGAATGGCGCACAGCAACAGTTATCCCACTCCACAAAGGGGGAGCCACCACAGACCCCGGAAACTACCGTCCCATTAGCGTAACAAGCCTGGTCTGCAAGGCTATGGAACTTATAAATAATGACATTGGTAATCTCCAGACTCAGGACCCCACCCAGTTCAGGTTTGTAAAAGGCAGATCATGTCTCCTAAACCTGATAGACTTCTTTGAAGCAGTCACCAAAGCCGTAGATGAGGGTAAGGTGGATCACACAGCCTATCTAGATCTCGCCAAGGCTTTCAACACCATCCCCCACTCTGGAATTATAGATAAACTCACTAAACTAGGTATAAATCCCTATGTCACAAGATGGGTTACCAACTGGCTCACTGACAGAACCCACACTATGAAAGTAGCAGACTCCAAATCCAACTTCAGACCGGTGACAAGTGGAGTACCACAGGATTCAGTTCTGGGTCCTCTCCTGTTTGGTATCTACTTCTCTGAAGTACAGGCCAACACAGAAGGTCTTTATTAATGAAGTTCGCAGATGACTGCAAACTAGGAGCCATAATCAAAACTCCAAAGATGTGGACATCCTACAAAAGGGCCTGCTGAGACAGATGCCTGGTGTCAAAGCCATGGCCTCAAGCTCAATGCCAAAAAGTGCATTGTCATCCCTTTTGGTAAAAACTCAGTACCCATGAACTACCACATAGGTGGTAGTCTACTTAACACCGAAAGTGTGATAAGAGACCTTGGGACACAGGTGGACAGTAGTCTCTCCTTTGATAATCACATCACCACAGTAGTCAGGAAATCCTTCTATGTGTCACACCTCATCACAAAAGGTTTCTCATCCAGGAAAAAGGAGGTCATTGTTCCCCTCTACTCATCACTCATTAGACCCATTATAGAGTACAATGCCCCTTTTGGTATGTACCTCACAAGACATCTACAACAACTGGAAAGGCCACAGAAATACCTCACAAAGAGGATTACCATCCTCAAAGAGATGCCCTATGCAGACCGTCTCAAAAAACTGCAGCTTTACTCCGTTGCATATCGCCTACTCAGAGGCAATCTCTGCCTAACACACAAAGCTATGTCAAACCCAGAGGTTTTAGATATGCTCCACTTAAAGAAATCCCAATCCCTATGAGCTACACGCTCCAGGGACCTAAACCTCGTCACCACAATAAACAGAACATGCTGGAGGGATAGATTCCTGTCCCAGAGATTTTCCATACTCTGGAACAAACTACCTATCTATATCAAACAAAGCTCCTCATTAGCACTCTTCAAGAAAACTCTTGATGATTGGATGGGAGATAGGAAATTCACCCCGGGGATCACTTCTGTGGCTCTGCTCGACAGTGGCACAGGACAATAATTTTCTTGGGTGGCGAAAGCCAGGGTACATTTGGCTAGGTAGTACCTACCTATGAGGGGTGTGTGTGTGCATGTGTGCGAGAGGGAGAGGTGTGAGAGAGAGAGAGAAAGAGAGAGAGAGAGAGTCTGACTTTGTGGTGACAGTACAGATGGATCCCTATTAAACTGCCGAATGTTTCAAAGTTCGAATGCCATATGGTCGACACCATTTGATCAAACTTTGAAGGTGAAAGGCAATGGTTCCATGCATGCAGAATGGGAGAATTTCCCTTTTCTGCACTTGTGTGGTCTCGCAGTTGATATATTTAAGTAGGGGGGGTGTAGGGGTGCAGGGGGCTTGGCACCCTTCTCAGAGCGTTAAGGAAAATTTTTTTTTTTACTTTTATATTATATATTTGAGGTTTCAAGTTTCGCTCATATGCTGTTGAACATATGAGGTTCCAAATTTTGAAGCTTCAAATATATAATATAGACCCGTACAGATAGTTAAAGCCAAGGCTTGCTAATGAGCACCATTTTGTCCTATATTTAAATTTCAAAAGTTGCTGGGTCACCAGTGAATATAGCTGCACTTGGCTGAGTGTCTTTTTTATTATTTTTCTGTTATTATTTTAATTAATTTATTTATTTGAATTAATTGACTATGGTGAGTACTCCTCATGTGACCAATCTCAGTCTCAGCATAGGAGAGAAAATTACAGAAGAGAATACAGGTGGGCATTTACATTGCTACAGTTTTGCATCTTAAAGGATGTTTCCTTGATTTTTTTATGCTGCTCCACAGCTCAGGCATAGGAGAGTGATGGTGTGGGACTACCCAGGGTACCTTTTGAACTACATATATGTAGCAAAGAGCAGCAACTTCCTTTTCCACTTTGAATTACAGCTTTCTGCTTGTGCTATGTACAGCAGCCTTAACTGTGTAGCTCTGAAATACTCCTTCAAATCAAGTAATTCCATACCACCTTGTTCCGTCGAAAGGATCAACTTATCCCCCTTGTCTGTTGCCTTTTTCCCCTCCCAGATAAAATCCTTCAACTCTTTATTAATTACTATCACACAACTGCTCTGCTGGGTGATAAAAATATGCCTGACCTGTGTATAAAACTAAAGGGAATAAAAACATTTTCACTGCTTGAATCTTGCTATCCATATCCATAAAACAGAGCTTCTAGTTTCTCTTCCCACATATCCTTAGCTGCCATAACAGAATCCTTTTTAACCCATACTCCTAAGTACTTCATTGTATCAGGTCCCTGAAAATATGGGTATTTGCTGAACAAATTTGTGTGTGGCTACATAGTTTACAGCTATCACCTTTGTTTTACCTTTATTCATTTTGTACCCTGAAAAGACCTGAAACTGTCTCAGAATCTTCCATAATATTGAAATGTCCTTTGCTGGTTTTATCAGGTATAAACTAATATAATCTACAAGTAAAGCAAACTTTTCTAAATTACCATACCAAGTGTATCCTTTGCCAGTGGTTTTAAATATAACGTAAATAACAAAGGTGAAAGAGGACACCCGTGCCTGCTTCCTCTGTACAAACAGAACTTATCGGAGAGGCCCCCCACTTTAATTTTTGCCTCTGATCTCTTATATATCCTCCTAAGTAACCTTATTATTGTGTCAGGGAATGCAAATGCTTCCAGTGCCCTATTTATAGAATCCCAGCTTACTCTGTTGAATGCTTTCTCTGCATCAAGACCCACCAACAACAATGGTATTTTCTTACATTCTGCTTTCTTCTTGATCATCATTGTTCTATTAATGTTGTCAGATGTTTGCCTGCACTCCACAAACACCACACTGATTCTTATCTATCAATTTTGGCATCGCCTTTGCCATTCTTTTAGCCATTGTAGATATAAACACTTTATAATCATGGTATAGAATCAAAGCTGGATCTGATCGGTCTTTACCATCTTTGGGTATTACAGCCACCACAGTTTTCTTCCAGGATGCTGGTGCTTCTCCTCCTTTTAAAATATTATTAAAACAAAACCTTCCAGATCTTTATAACTTTCTTCCCTCATAGCTTCCAAATTTTCACAGGAATACCATCTATTACTGGAGCATAACTCTCAACTGTCATGATTTTCATAGAATGTCCAGATTTTTTGCCTCATATTTTTGGTCTGTTCCTTATAAAATTTTTGGTTTTCTGGCAAGTCATTCAGGATTGCAGTCACTAAATAATGTCAGACTTTTGAGTATCATTCTTTATATTCTTCAGAAAATGCATGCTAATACAAAACTTTTTTGTTTTGCCAGCTTTCTAAATTTACAAGAGCAGTATTAAAAATGCATCTCTATTTTTGGTCCTTTGTCACCTATTTATTTTTTGCTTTGCCCAGATTTCTTGTGCTAAGAGGTTTGTCATGGAGACTTTCCTGTAGATTGGTTATAAATCAACATTTTTATCTAATGTCTTCCTATCCTAACTATTAATAATTGAGCATCATCAACCTCCAACTTTGGCATATTTAATTATTTCATAAACTTAACTAAACTCTCTTCTTATGGGCTATCACCCTCCTCGTTTAACTGATTTCTTAGGCTCCTCACTAATAGGTCCCAAGCAGTGAAATGGCTAGATGAGTTCTCTTCTTTCCTTCCTGTATTAGTTGGAGTTCCATAAGGCTCCATCCTATGACCACTGCTGTTTAAATTATCAATGACCTAAACAAAGCAGCCAGAGAGGCCACCACTGTACAATACACTGATGACTCCACTGTAATATGTGCTAAGACACTGCCCATTCTCCAAATACTCACCCAGAAATCCTTCTCTTCCATATGGAAGCTTGGATCTACAACTCACAACTCCAACTGAATCTCCCCAAAAATAAACTTCTACTACTCACCCCTAACTTTCTAGCCTTCTAAATATCTACCTTTAATATACTGTCATCCAACAACACCAATATAGAATTGGTATCCCACACCAATCTATTAGGTGTGATTATAGGTGACCACATGAAATTTGATCTCTACCTTCAGCAAGCCATAAAGAAGGCACAACAAAAGCTAAGCTTCCTCTATAGAATAGAATACAACCTTACTGAGTATGCTAGACAAAATATAAGCGGTTTCTTTTCTACTCTCCAGCCTATAAAATATCTCTTCTATCCTAACCAATCTCAACTCCTTTCTATCGACCAAACTATAACAATGCTACAATAAAGTATCAAATGCACAGCCAACCAACAATACAGATCACATCACTGCCTTTCAGACATATGAGCTGTCCCTATTTTGGGCATTCCTATTTTCAGGCTTCATTTACTCCTGCACCTGATGTTCCAATTTTTGGAGTTATCTCCCTATTTTCAGCCTTTATTTACCCCTTTACACAATTTTCTGAATTCCCTCTCATCACATGTGGTTTTTGAAGTTATCTATAACACAGAAAACCACACTACATGACCAACATATTAGAGGCACCAATAATTTAAACAAAGGGGACACACATCTTACATCTCCCTTTTTCAGAAGCAAAAATAAATGACACTGTGTTGTAGAAGTTTGCAATACTATAGTTTATTAGTCTACAAATTTTAAACCATCTCTTTGAAAATGTGTTTATTTTGTTCCCATCCTTTTTATCACTCTGTTTTTAAACACGTGTTCCTGAGTATAGTTCTACTAGAAGTGGGAAGCATTTTATGCTACTTGGTATTCAGATTTTATGCTAATTAGGTGCCCAGATTTATGCCTATATTTTTAAAGGGCTTTTGTTCCTATTTTGATTGTCTCTTGGTTGAGAGATATTGCTGCTTCACTTTAAAACAACTAAATTGACTCGAACTAAATAATTCTTTATTGTACTCAGAATTAATTACAACCTTAAAACTGTTGCACAACCCTGAAAAATTCCCATCTCTTCATTCCATCATTCGACCTTACAATACTAAGAGACATCCACTGACAAATTATTACTCTCCATAATGAAACCTAACAACAGTGCAGAATACTGTCTGTGCTTATACAGCTTTGCTATTAGATGGAATACCATCCCATTCCATTTAAGAACAGTCTGCAACCTGAAAGACTTTAAATGCCATCTGAAGCAATACCTGATAGATAAATTGTTCTGCACCTGCACCCCCCAGGTTAAATTGGTAGTAATATAGCTATATAAATATATGCCATAACTCTCTGCTGCACAAAACATAATGTACTATTTTCACATATATACCCTCCTCTAGCATCTCATCTTGTTTAAATTCCTTGCTCCTCTAACTTTATCTTATCTTATGTCCTAGATTTTGAACAAGTTTTAATTGTAACACATATTCTTATGTAAAACACGATGATCTATGCATACTGATGATATTGCACTGCATATACCTCCCTGTATTTAAAACATATTCAAGTATAACTCACGTAACTGTTAATTTTAAGTGAAACTGTTGTAAATGATGTAACTGATCTCAAGGATGTCTAAATAATGGTACTGTTGCTCATGTATGATACTGACTGTAAATGATGAAACACTACAAATGATGTCCATGATGTCTGCATAACGGAGCTTTTCTCCCTGGGCTTCCACTGGAAAAGGACACTGTTGAGCCAGACTTTCCTGGTAAACAAAGGCCAATAAATAAATAAACAAATGCTGCAAGCTTCCTAGTTGAAGTAATTAGCAAGTTATTACTAAGTGTTCCACATTTTCCCTATTTATTCCACATAAGAGTTTGTGTTCCAGATTTTGGAGATGGAAAGTTGACAGCTATGATTTTGCATATAGACTCAGTGGAACAATAGCAGGAAAGGATTTAAAATAGTACAAAACTGAAGAACCAGCACACCCTTTGACCATGTCTTTGTCAGTTACTATTTATTTGGGTAGTGATCTCACATCAGGCATCATTTCTGTCCTGACTAGATAATATGTGCATTTATGTATGGTTAAAAAAAAGTGTGTGTGTTTGGCGGCCCAATGTTTGAAAACAGCTTAGGGTTCAAGTTACATGTAATTTGCCACTGCTTTGTTAGGAAATTGGAAACCTTACTAGTAGATAAATTATGAATGTTATTAATAAAAAACAAAAAAACATTTGCTTCTAAAAGAAAGAAACAAAAAAAAAACAGCAAGTACATGGAAGCTAGATGGGTATTTTAGTTTAGACGATATGGCCTCACCAAGGAAAGATTAACTTGATAAAACTAATACATTTTTGTGGGGAGTACTTGAAATAGCACAGGAATGATAATTATGGACGTAGACTAATCACTGTTTAGCAAGACATCTTGTATAGTCGCATGAAATTGCTTCTGGTTCTAAACAGCAGTGCTGCTTTACTGTTGAGCTTGGGGGGGGGTGGACTCTGCTACAGACAAGCTGTTGATATCGAGACCCTTAGGAAAACTGGGAACCAACAAAGTGTCTTTTAATTATACCCAGACATAATATTCATTTTTGAATCATCTGGAAGGAGTCCCAGAATTATGCTGGATTTACAAGACTGTTAGCATAGCAGAGATTGCAGAACTGATGGCAGCTTTGGTGGGCATAGGTTCATAGGTTGGTACTAGGCTATCGGCCCTAGGGCCTATACAAGCCTAGCCATAACAATTCCCTGGCTATTTCTACCCACACTATTTACTTTCCTGGACCCCTGTATAGCAGGGCGACTGATGTGATCCCGGGGTGAATTTCATGATTAGTATGGTCTAGTCAATGTTCAAGGAAACCAAAGATTTGTTGAGGTTGCCAAGATTAGTTAATGTGAGGTACTGAATGTAAACTTTAGTGTGTTTTACAATGTAAACACTCCCTGTGCTTACCCTAGATAATATATTGCATCCTCATCCTTCTTCTTTATTTCTCCTGGTCTTCCCTAGTTTGTTTATCTGCCCACCACCCCCTACTCCTGCCCATTCCATCTATTCTGCCCCTACATCCCACACTTCATATACATAACTCTTGTCTGTCCACCCTTCATGCATCTGTGTCCATGGATCCACAATGTGCTCTTTCTCCCTCCTGTAGGCAGCCTTCTAGCCGTTGGAACTCTGAGGCAGGATAAGAACTGTCTGTTTCCTGACAACTTCTTTCATTTATCTAACACCAGTACAATTTGTGAGAGACGCAAATATTTACTCAGGCTGGAGTCAAATCTCTCATGACATACATGTGTTGGCAGACAGCACACCAACACTGCACTGATACCCAGCGCTACATCTACTTGTGCTTAGATAGTGAAGAAATTTCTACCTAAGTCTCTTAAATACCATAATAACTAGCATCAGTCACCTACACACACTTCTAATGCTGCATCTATATTTGCACCTTCTCTCCACACCTATCTCCAGGAAGATTCACCATGGCTGTGCACCCACCTATAAGGCCCTCAGAGATAGTGCCACACACAGTAGTGTTGCATCTACTGGTAAATCTATACTCAGGCACACAGACTTTCCTTTCACTGTGCTGGAGAAGGACAGTATGACAATTACCTGTCTCGTTGGTGCTAGGTTCCATGATGTGATAGAGTCCCCCTTACACATTTCCATTCCCCAAACAGAGCTACAACCTTGTGTTTGCCTATATATGGATAAATAAACTTAGATACTCTCCTCTAAGGGACCCAGAGAGAGACATGACTGAGCTCTCCATACATGTCTTGCCTTTGCTGAGATGGATGTTGTAGTTAGTTCCAACCACTGGATACTTAACTGGTGCCATTACAGGGGTATCCAGTATGCATCTGTATGTGAGATGATGCCTGATAGATCTACCTGCCTTGTCAGTGATGTCCTACACCTTTCTAGTTAATGCCACAATATTTTTTTTGATACAATCCAGACTGAAAAAAAATTTACTTTAGTAGTTGATAAATTTTTCCCTCATACTTACACATGTATAGTATTGAGAAAGGATTTTATCCGAAAGCTTTGCTATTATAAAGTGTGTTTTTCTTTCTATTCATCACACTGGCTACAATATTTTCTGCCCTCATAGTGCCTCTTTTAGGCAGTGTCCAACTCCTGGATAAGCCAGCATAGCAAATGCCAGTTCAGCTTACATTAATGTGCACTGCTTAATGCTAGGAGTCTTAATAAAAGATGCCTAATCTCAAAGTCTTTCTGTCCTTCAGGCACATCCACATCTTTGCATTTGCAGAAACATGGGTTCAGACAGCTTTCCCTGAATAAACAAATTTAGCACCTACCACTCATTTAAACCCTTCAGGAGCTGTGGGCGCATATGATATGTATTCATGATCCCGTCATCTCATGCCAGGTCTATGACACTAACCTAGACATGATTGAGGCCATGGTCATTACAAACAAAGCCAGTTATTATTTTATTGCTGATTGTATACCCCCGTCCTTGTTTTCTGCTGTCCATGAAATATACCTAAATGTATTGGTCAATATTCATATTAAGCCCAACATTAACTGGGAAAACTACTCATGTACCAACTCTTTTGCTCAATGTTTTTTGGAATTCATAAATTCCAATGCCTTGGATCAACTTATCCACACCCCCACCAGGGGTAACAATATCCCAAACCTGGTCATTACCAACATGGGCGACCCATGTTCCACACCAGAGGTCAATTCCTCGTTGGTCAGATCCAACTACAAGCTAATCACCCTAGTATTCCACATCCCGTCCCCACCCCCCATTAGGGAAACAACCATAAAAAATATCTACAAAGCCAACTTCACGCTTCTTAAGGCAGAAGTGGCAAACGTCACGACACCCTTGCAGATGGACAATAGAGGTACAGCAGCTGAATCCTACACAAATACACTTTATAAGCACTTACACGAGTGCATAGATTGTGCTATCCCTAACAGAACCAAGATGCTATCCTCCAAAGAAAGGAAGCCAATCTGGTGGTCTTCTGCCATAAACACACTCTACAACAGAAGAAAGAAACTGTTGCAAAAAAGAGTAAAATCCCATGATTGGAGGAACTCCCTGGGCAGCTTCAGTAAGAAGCTGAGATCCCTCATAAAATCCTCCAAAGCTAGTTATGAAAACAAAATCGCCACTGATTCTAAAGACAACCACAAAACATTCTATAGCTATGTCAAGAATCTCAATGGCAACACTCAGATCTGCTCTGAGTTACAGAACAATGGCACTAAATATACAGAACCAACTGATATTGCCAACATCCTGGCAGAAAGGTTCAGTGCTAACTTTACCCCCCTCTCACCCCCTAAAGGGCCCATCTCTATACCGGAAGAATGCAGAGTTCCTGTAATCATGGCTGCACAGGTAAAAACCTCACTCTCCAAAGCCAAGAACACAGCATCCATAGGACCTGACAACATCTCAGGCTGCATTCTACATGAACTACAGAATGAACTGGCACCCCACCTAAGTACCATGTTTAATCATAGCTTCACCTTAGGCTTTGTGCCCACTGAATGGCGCACTGCGATGGTTATCCCACTCCACAAAGGGGGAGCCAGGACAGACCCCGAGAACTACCGCCCCATTAGCCTGAGCCTGGTCTGCAAGACCATGGAATGTATCATCATGGAGCTCATAAACAAAGACATTGGTAATCTCCAAACTCTGGAACCCACACAGTTTGGGTTTATAAAATGCAGATCATGTCTCCTAAACCTGATAGACTTCTTTGAAGCAGCCACCAAAGCCATAGATGAGGGTAAGGTGGTTCATACAGCCTATCTAGATCTCGCCAAGGCTTTTGACACCATCCCTCACTCTGGAATTATAGATAAACTCACTAAACTAGGTATAAATCCCTATGTCACAAGATGAGTTGCCAACTGGCTTACTTACAGAACCCACACTGTGAAAGTAGCAGACTCCAAATCCAACTTCAGACCAGTGACAAGTGGAATACCACAGGGTTCAGTCCTGGGTCCTCTCCTGTTTGGTATCTACTTCTCTGAAGTACAGGCTAACACAGAAGGTCTTTGGCTAACTAAGTTCACAGATGACTGCAAACTAGGAGCCATAATCAAAACTCCTAATGGTGTGGACATCCTACAAAAGGGCCTCAATGAGACAGATGCCTGGTGTCAAAGCCATGGCTTCAAGCTCAGTGCCAAAAAGTAAAAACTGTATCGTACCCATGAACTACCACATAGGTGGTAGTCTACTTAACACTGAAAGTGTGATAAGAGACCTTGGGACACAGGTGGACAGTAGTCTCTCCTTTGATAATAACATTGCCACAGTGGTCAGGAAATCCTTCTACATGGCACACCTCATCACAAAAGGTTTCTCATCCAGAAAAAAAGAGGTTCATTGTTCCCCTCTACTCATCACTCATTGGACCCATTATAGAGTACAATGCCCCTTTTGGTATGTACCTCACAAGACATCTACAACAACTAGAAAGGCCATAGAAATACCTCACAAAGAGGATCACTGGCCTCAAACAGATGCCCTACGCAGACAGTCTCAAAAAACTCCAGCTTTACTCCATCGCATATCGCCTACTCAGAAGCAATCTCTGCCTAACATACAAAGCTATGTCAAACCCAGAGCTGTTGGACATGCTCCACTTAAAGAAATCCCAATCCCTCTGAGCTACATGCTCTAGGGACCTAAACCTTGTCACCACAATAAACAGAACATGCTGGAGGGATAGATTCCTGTCCCAGAGACTTCCCATACTCTGGAACAGAGTCCCTATCTATGTCAAACAGAGCTCCTCATTAGCACTCTTCAAGAAAAATCTTGATGATTGGATAGGAAATAGGAAATTCACCCTGGGGATCACTTCTGTGGCTCTGCTTGACAGGGACACAGGAAAATAATTTTCTTGGGTGGCAAAAGCCAGGGTACCCTTAAACAAACTGTGTAACAAGATAAAAAGACTGTTAGCAAACATCTCCTTCCCCTTTCTCAAAAAAGAAACTAAACTTACTCAGCAAGTAACTGAAGTAATCATTTAGAGAATTTACATCTTGGCCTTTTTAGCTATATTAGGAAACATAGAAGTAACACCCAGTGCTGTTCTGAGATGTTACTTAATTGTGTAACTTATTCTGATCCAGAAGCCATCACTAATGTCGTAGCGGACAAGTTCTGATCCAGTTTCACCCCACTCAGTCCTGTCTCCAGTTTTGCTCACATAAATACTCCTCCTTCAAAAGTTACATTAGATCAGGTCCTAAGAGCACTATCTAAAACTAAGAATGCCAGTTGCATGGGTCCCAACAAAATCTCTGACTATTTCCCAGTAAGTACTAAGCATAACTTTGCTCAGCTATTCCTGAACCTGTTCTACTTTAGCCTCTGCATTGTCCTGGATGCCATGGTGGTACCACCGCAAACCCTGGAACTGTAAACCAATAAGCTGCACTTGTATCATATTTCACTTTATGTAATACATCAGAGTGACCTTCAGTCCTTGACCCTACTCAATTTGAGTTTGTGAAAGGCAAATATTGTCTTCTCAAGCCAGTTGTTGAAGCCACTGGCAAGAATCGGTCTGACCATGTTGCCTTCTTGGACCCAGCAAACGCTTTTGACATAAATAATTTCCTTATCCTGTTATCCTTAGCAAGCTTACCTGATTAAACATTGACCCTTGCTTCATTTAATGGATAGGACCCATACAGTGAGGATTGGTGGAATGATTCTACAAAAAAGACCATTACTAGTCATGCCCCATAGAGCTTCATCCTGGGACCCCTCTTTCTCCTTGGTATTTATCTCTTTGATGTGAAGACAGAGATTAAAGGTCTTTGCCTGACCATGTTTGGTGATGATTGCAAGCTAGACACTATTGTTAACTCTCATGCTGATTCTCTGATACCCCAACAAGGGGTAGCTGAAAGCTAGGCACTATTGTTAACTCTCATGCTGATTCTCTGATACCCCAACAACGGCTAGCTCAGACCTCTGCCTAATGTACTGAGCACAGCTTGAAACTCAGTACTAAAAACTGCAGTGTAAGCTTATTTGGGAAACAAAACTATCTTTCCTCCTACCATATAAGTAGCACACTACTTAAAACCAAAACTGACCGTTAGCGATTTGGGTATCGTCATCAGTAATGCATTATCTTTTGACTGCCATGTATCAACCATAGTTAGAAAATTACTCTTCTTTTCCCAATTGATTTTCAAGTGAATATCTTCTAAAAACAACCACAAAGCTTTCTATAGTTATATCAAGAATATCCATTGCAATACGCAGATTTGCTCTGAGTTACTGCACAATGGTACCTCCTATACTGAGCCAACAGATATTGCCAATGTACTGGCCGACAGATTCAGTACCAACTTTACCCCTCCCCCCAAAGGACCAATCTCAATACCAGAAGACTGCCAGGCACCCAGCATTACTGCAGTACAGGTTAAAGCTGCATTGTCTAAGGACAAGAATACAGCTTCCATGGGACCCAACAATATCTCTGGCTGTGTTCTGCATGAATTACAAAGTGAACTGGCACCACATATGTGTGCTCTGTTCACTCACAGCGTCACTTCAGGCTTTGTCCGTACCGAATGGCACACTGCTACAGTCATCCCTCTCCATAAAGGAGGAGCGACTAAAGACCCTGGAAATTATCGCTCCATTAGCCCGACGAGTCTGATATGTAAGGTTATGGAGTGCATCGTCATGGACCTAAATTAACAAGGATATAGGGAATCGCCAAACTCTAGATCCCATGCAATTTGGTTTTGTGAAAGGTAGATCATGCCTGCTCAACCTGGTTGACTTCTTTGAGTCAGTCACCAGAGCGATGGATGAAGGTAAGGCAGTTCATACAGCCTACCTCGATCTGGCCAAGGCCTGTGGTACCATTCCTCACTCAGGAATTATTGATTAACTGCAAACTAGGCATCAACCCCTATATCATTAGGTGGGTTGCAAATTGGCTCACAGATAGAACCCACAGTGTGAAAGTAGCAGACTCCAAGTCAGACTGCTGACCAGTCATGAGTGGATTCCCACAGAGATCGGTCCTGGGTCCTGTCCTGTTTGGCATCTACTTCTCAGAAGTCCCAGGCCAACACAGAGGGATTCTGGCTGACCAAATTCACAGATGACTACAAGCTGAGAGCCATTATTAACTCTCCAAGTGATGCAGACATCCTACAGAAAGGCCTCACTGAGACCAATGATTGGTGTCGAAAACATGGGCTTAAGCTTAATGCCAAAAAATGTGTCGTCATCCCCTTTGGGAAAAACTCAGTTCCCACTAATTACCACATCGATGGGAGACCAGTGAACACTGAAGGCGTTATAAGAGATCTGGGGACACAGGTTGACAGCAACCTCTCCTTCAACCACCACATTTCTACTGTGGTCAGAAAGTCCTGCTATGTGGCACATCTCATTACCAAGGGTTTTGCATCCAGGAATAAAGGGGTCATCATTTCTCTCTACTCTTCCCTCATTAGACCAGTCATAGACTATAATGCCTCATTTGACATGTACATTACCAGATGCCTGCAACAGCTGGAGAAGCCACAAAAGTACCTCACAAAGAGGATCCTATGCCTTAAACACATGTCCTACATGGACAGACTCAAAAAACTCCATCTATTCTCTGTCGCATATTGCCTACTAAGAGGCGATCTCTGCTTGACTTACAAAGCCATGTCTGACCCAGCTCTGATAGAAATGTCACATCTAAAGAAATCCCAATTCCTCCACACCACATGCTCCAGGGACCTCAACCTCATTACCACAATCAACAGAACATGCTGGAGGGGGCAGGTTCATAACCCAGAGACTGCGCATGCTCTGGAATAGACTTCCCATACATGTCAAGCAGAGCACCTCACTAGCCCTCTTCAACAGAAATCTTGATGAGTGGATGGGAAATGGAAAGTTCACCCCGGAGATCATTCCAGTGGCTCTACTTGATAGAGGCACTGGGAACTAACGACGGGCCACACAATGCCAGGGCACTTTTATGGGCTAGGCTTGTAAAGGCCCCAGGGCCATTAGCCTAGTACACACCTATGAACCTAAATATCATTCCTCTATATCCTGTCTCACAGAGTCCCCTCTCTGTTCAATGATCATACCATCTGTACTGCTGGTAGTGCCTGTCTTTGATGCCCAGGTCTACAACTCCCTGCCACCTCCACGAGATTTACCTCATCTACACGTCAGGGCTGGCAAGAAAATCAAGGCATCCTTGGGTAGCATTATGCTGCTGTCGAAGGACTGTTTGTACCAAGTTTGCTTCCTGTCCCTGCACACACTCAGTGGAACCTTAAGGGTGTGGCATACAGCTGGCATCAGCGATGAAACAGCTCTCATTTCTGCAAGGGACTAATATCAGCAGGATACTATGCACATCCACCTTCAAGCATCACTTCATAGTTATTTTCCTGGTCTCCTCCAGTGACATCTAGCCATGACAGTGCACTCCAAGTGTGTGTACCTCCCTCCTCCATCAAAGAATGGGCATGGCCATCCTCCCTGCTGGTGCCATCAAGCACCTGAGCAACTATTCAAACTCAGGTTGCCTGGTTAGGGATCACTGTACACCAATGACACAGGCTTATTTCAGCTTACATTTAATACTGAGTAATATATTTCAGGGCAAGGGGCATGTAACAGCAGAGTGAAGAACAGAAGGGAAGTTACTCATAACAGTTGAAAGGGATATTATCTGATGGTACCCATGTGAGGCAAACTGACAAAATGTAAGCCATATGAAAAGTCAGTAAAAGATCTGTAAGGATTCTGGAATATATTAGAAGACAGCTTGGTATAAAATTAGAAAACAGCGTTATCCTTTTTAGAGAGGTGATTGGACATCACTTGAACTTTACTTATGATTAATTTGCTTAAAATGTGCTGATTGATGTAAAATACTAATTCCCAAAGAGACTACTTTTATATTCAAACACGGGACTGCAAAAAAAAAAAAAAAATTACAAAAGTACAGTGCATGAAAACTTCATACAAAAAAGAAAAAAGATAATATATTCAATGGAAATACAATGTCAAGTAAATGTAAGTATATGCTAGATGTATAACTAATGCAATAAAGCCAAAAGCAACATAAGTGGAAAGATGGCTCACAACTAACCAACTACTACTTAACCCCAACAAAACAAAATTATTTCTCTTCCTGACCAAATACCTCCAACACTTAAAAAGCTCCTTCTCTGTCTCTTCTCTAAACAACACTACTATTGAAGCTGAATCTCATACTAAACTTCTCAGTGTTGTTATAGATTATGAACTTAAATTTGATATCCACATCTATAACTGCATCAAGAATACACACCAAAACCCAGGACTACTATATAGAAATAAAAAAATATTAACTTTCTTTCTAAAGCTCAAGCTTACATACTGCCTACCCTACTATATGCCACTCCTATCTTCACTAACCTCCAAAAAATTTGTCAACCAAACTTGAGCTGACCTTCAATAAAATCGCTAGATTTGCCACTAACCTTCCCTATAACTCACATCCCTGCCTCTCCTTACAAAAAACTCCACTGGTTAGAACTTCATAATCAACTCTGGCTACCACAAATCCTTCTGACACAATCCTCCATCAACCTACAGCCCAACCTGTCCATCTCTAGCAATCATCATCTCTCCTTATGTCCCAAATCGGGAACTTCATAGCTCCGACCAGTACCTCCTTCAAATCACCAAACCTAATAAAGCTATAGGAAAAATGCTATATAGCCACTCAGTTAGTTCCTCTTGGAACCAACTCCCTCTCCATATTAGAACTATTCAAAACCGATCTAACTTCAACCTTGCAATAAAGGAATATCTGCTTAACACCTGGAACTGCCACTGCAAAGATCCTACTTGAACCCTGCCAACTCTGCCTCCTCCTCCTCCTACTCTGCACTCCTCTTTCTTTTCTCTGTCCCTGTCTACTCTGCCCCTCCCTTCTGCCACTATTTCTTACTGATACATAATCCTTTTTGCATTACTAGACTCTCCTGCTTTGTGACCCTTCCCTTCCACTACACCCCAATCTTCACTCTATACTCCTACCTCCAATATCTCCCTCCCCTTTCTTTCTATACCCCTCCTCTTCCTGTCACTTCATGCCTGGATCACACTCTCTGACACCCATGCACCACACTACACCAAAGCATAGATTAGTAATTTCCCATACCAATGTATTGTTTTTCAATCTGCATCATGTGCTTGTAAGACACACAATAGTATATTTCTATGTTTAATTTTTCTTCTCTTCATACATTGTATAGAATTTAATCTATTTCTGCTGTATTTACCTCCTCTTGATTTGTATGTTTAAATGCTGTACTGATTGTATATGTTAACTACTTTATTGTTTTTGCAACAACTTCTTTGCTGTAATGAAGCTTTTCTCCTCAGTTGTATGTGTGATCGTAAAAATTCTTAACTATTAAGGAGCTTTTCTCCTCAGGTCTCTGCTGAAAAAGGGCACCTGCCCAGCTAGACCAACCCGGTTAACAAATGGCAAATAAAATAAACTAAATAAAAAATAAGAACGTACAGTGGAATTATATCTGAAGACAGAAAGAATTCCCCATAGCACTCTGAGACTACCAAAATTTGTGTGGTGGTACAGTAAATAAAGCTACAGATTATATTGCTGGAGGGAGGGAAGATTTATGGCAGGATATAGCTGTAATAGCATTTTCTTTTCACATATCCAGACAGATGCTTTTTATGGTTATTCTGGAGACTGTGTAGGGTTCAGTGCCTTTTAGGGAAGAAGGAAAGACTTCTAGAGCTTAAAAACTAAGAAAGTGAAACTATGCTCACTACATGTCAGTTTGTTCTGAGTAGTTCTCAGAGATAATATATTGGTGTTTTCCCTCTCAGCAGTCCATGATTTCACAGAATGTCCCCGATTTTGCCTCGTATTTTTGTCCTGTCCATCATAAATTTTTGATTTTCTGGTAAATCACTGAGGATTACAGTCAGTCAATAATACCAGCCCTTAGAGTTTCAGATTTCTTATAGTTCAAAAAATGTATGTTGATGCAAAATCTATTGTTCTCTTAACTTGTCAGTTAGAATAATATTTAAAAATTGTCCCATTTTGGGCCTTTGTTGCCCATTATTTTTGGTTTTGTCCAGAATTCTTGAGCAAATAAACTGAAAGATATGACTTGTGGCTATAAGCCTGAGAATGTGATATGTATTCCTAAGTGAGAGATTGTCAGTGGAAAAGGGAAACGTTTCTATTCTGAAAAGTTTAAAAAGGAGGGATCCTGATAGCAGATCTGCTCTTTGCAAGACAGCCAGGGAGCCAGTTCTTCTTCTTCTTCTTCTTCTTCTTCTTCTTTTGGCAGTTCCCATTAGGGGTCACCACAGCATATCATCTGTTTCCATTTCCTCCCGTCCTCTGCATCTCACTGTGTCACACCAACCAACTGCATGTCCTCTCTCACCATATCCATAAACATTATCTTAGGCCTTCCTCTTTTCCTCTTACCTGGCAGCTCCAACCTTATCATCCTTCTCCCAATATAACCAGTATCCCTCCTCAGCACATGTCCAAACCAATGCAATCTCTTCTCTCTGGCTTTGTCTCTGAACCATCCAACCTGAGTTGACCCTCTAATATACTGATTCCAAATCCTGTCCCCCCTCATCACACCCAATGCAAATGTTAACATCTTTAACTCTGCCACATCCATCTCCGACTCCTGCCTTTTTGTCAATGCCACTGTCTCCAACCCATATAACATAGCTGGTCTCACTACCCTCTTGTAGACCTTCCCTTTCACTCTCACTGGTACCAGTCTGTCACAAATCACTCCTGACACCCTTCTCCACCCTGCCTCCATTCTCTTCTTCACCTCTCTTCCACACTCACCATTACTATGAAATGTTGATCCCAAGTACTTAAACTCATCCACCTTTGCCAACTCTGCATCCTCACCATTCCTCTATCCTCCCTCTCATTTGCACACATAAATTCTGTCTTAGTCCTACTGACCTTCATTCTTCTCTTCTCTGGAGCATATCTCCACCTCTCCAGGGTCTCCTTGACATGTTCCCTACTCTCACTACAGGTCACAATATCATCCGCAAACATCATAGTAGATGGGGGCTCCTATCTGATCGCGTCTGTCAACCTGTCCATCACCATTGCAAATAAGAAAGGGATCAGAGCTAATCCTTGATGTACAATAATCTGATCTTTGATGATAATAAGATGATCCCTGATGGAGCCGTTATCAGTGCTGACAGCTGTTCTTAAATAGGGACAAGAGCTATAAATTTGCAGATACAGCTGGATATTATCTGCAAGATTGACTAGTTCTTTTGTGAAGTGGTTAGAGTGATAGGGAGCCCATAGTCAAGCTGGGCTAGCAGAATTCTTTTATCAACAGCTGCTCTTCAGTCTGGTGACAGGAAATGGAATATTTTCCAGGACTAGAATAACAATTTGCTTATCTTTGCTTTATCTTGTTCTTGAAATAAAATTTCCCTCAGAATACATATATACTGCTAGCAGTATGGAGAAAAGACAACTAAAATGGGAATTACTTTACTGCACTAAAAAGCAGAATCCTGTGGTATAAAATGCCACATTAGGAATATTGAATCGCCAAACGTGAACTCAGATGGCAGTGGAAAATCTCATCTTTCTTTTACATATGCCACATCAGATTTAGAATACATAAAGAGTGTGTGTGTATGTGTGTGGGCATGCATGCATGTGATGTGTGTGGTGTATCTGTGCAGAGGATTGTACTTCCTTCATGGTTTTTAATTTCAGATTATACATTCAGTGTTTGGTAATTTGGAGAGTGTAAGCTTGGCATTATAAAGTGGCCCCTCAAAGCAGTGTAAGCTGTGCACCAAATATCATACAAATTAAAACTAAAAGAACTCATTTTGTTCATCTTTAAAGAAAAAAAAAACAAGACTTAACAAAATCCTTCAAGTGATTCAAGTGAATCAGCAATCCTAAAAGGTAAATATCGTTCATGAAAAAATATATAAGTAAAAATAAGAGAGAGAGAGAGAGAGATACATTAAAACAAGGGGGAGGGGGATGAATGTGAATGATGACATGGCAGAGCCCAATGACAGCTTCAAGAGCTATTTTTTGCACAGAAGGGAGAAGAGAATTTCAGTAATCATCCTGAGGATGTCATTGGATAAAAAATGGGTAATTCAAGAATATAATGGGTGACCGTAAAGCAGTTGTACTACAGAGATAGAACACGTATCTTTAACTTAATTAAAATCTGTGACTTACATAACAGCTACAGTCATGTGCAGAAAATACCTGTCTTCTAGTGAAGGTTATGTTTCTATACAGAGCCTTTAAAGTGTAATGGAAACATTCTCCATAACAGTAAAATCTTTTATCTCCACTGATGTATTTGGTCCATTTGTCATGACCTGCTAGGAAAGAGGGTTAACAGGTACACTTCATAGTTCTTCAGGCAGAGTATCCTGAAGTTATGTCATCAGTCACAGCAGCACCACAGAGGATACTGTCATAGCCAGCCTTAGGCACAGGCCAACTAGGTGGCTACCTAGGGTACCACTCTAGCAAGGGCACTTTTTCAGTTTTTATTTCTTTAATTTTTATAGTAGAGAAATGGTTTCTTTAAAATGCATTGAATGAATACAGGGAAAACTGAAGAGTAAGACAAACTGTGAGAAAAATGAAGAAAAAAGTAATCTGGATGTTTTAGGTAGACCAGGATGGGGGCAGTGGGTGGAGTGGTGGTGGTGGGGTGCTGTGGAGCCCTTTTGCCAAGGGTACAAGTTAAAGGCCAGCCCCAGATACTAACAAGACAGGTTGATGATGATGATGGCACACTGTCTGTCAGCTTTGTAGCTCGCTGTTTAGATGCAGACTTTGGTTACTAATGAGTTTCTTATTGTGTTGTGTGAGTACCTAATGTCCCATGCTTTGTAGAGAGATCTGTAAAACTGAATTGTCTTAATTCTGTGTACTCATCCCATGACTGTGACCAACTTAGGATCTGATAACATCAGAACCATTTTTGTTATGTTACCTCATCTATGACTAAAAAAATGCATTTGAATATATTTATATATTTGCAAAAAATCTCAGTTCACTGAGTCACTGCATTTGTGAGATACTCTGTTTGGTACGATATTAAGCCTGTAGGTAGGTACCACACTGGAGTGGGCTTTGGACATTTACATCATTCAAGATAATGTGGTGGTGCCACGGAAGGCCAGCAAACTATAAGGTATAACAAGAAATAAAACTTATTAAGACATTGAACCATGAAAGCTCAAACTGGTAGCAAAGACACATAATATCGAGTTCATTATGTCAAATGTCAAGATGCCAGGATCTGTGATCCATCCCCTGTCCATAATTCTGGGCAGTGTGAGTCAACCTAGAAAATATATAGTACCCTTCTTCCCTCCTTAGAAATAGCACTTCCCAGGTTTCTGGTATAATGCATTTTTTGTTTATTTGGCCAGCTAATGACTGAAATAAATGTATGCATATTTCATCTCAGATGTGAATGTGTTCACCAATATGTGCAGAAAACACAGTTTATTATACACATTCTGTGGTTGATAACCACAAGTCATATTTTTAGTTTATTCTCGCAATAATTCTGGATGATCATTTCTTATCTTTTCTCCCCTGTCTAAGCTATGCGGACTGTGAATATAACTTATGTTTGCTTAATTATCTTTGTCTAAACCTTATGGCCTTTAATAAATAATATAATTTATATTTGCTTAATTCTCTTTGTCTAAACCCTTATGACCTTTAAGAAATTTGCTTAATTATCTTTGTCTAAGACCCCTATGGCCTTTAACTTTCATTGTGTGCTTAACTGCTTGTACTGTATTTTCAGAAACTACTAGACTTACGCATGTATGTGTGCATGTCTGTGTGTGTGCATGTGATAAGTGTGCATGTGTGTGTGTGCAAACTATTTAAAACCATACAGTGTTCTTTCTGTTCTACTGTATTTTATTCTGTTCCTTCTATACTTTTCTAATCTGTTTTGTTTTGTTGTTTAACTCTGCCCTACATCCTTTAGACTGCTAGTTTTCATTTATAAATAAATAAATTTGCCTGTAGACACATTCATATCACTACCCTGTTAAGCACTTTGGGATACAGCACAAGAGAAATGACTTCAGAGAACTAAATTAATTTCCATGGGAACTCTCAGATTTCAGCAGATAGGACTATGTTTTTTCTCTGCATGATCAATATCCATTCTTAGAATAGAGCCCACGTCACTCGGTATCCACATATCATATTTATTTATTTATGCCATTTTAACTGAGTGTGAATATGATTTTCAGGCACAGCTAGGTTGTACAGATGAAATGATAACACAGATCAGTTATGCGAAAGGGGGTGATAGAATAAGCAATCGACAAAAGTCTGTGCAGTGCAAATGTGGTACCTTTTAATTAGAATGAATAAGGTGTGAAAGGAAAATAGAAGTACTGTAAATCATAAGTCTTCTCACTTCTTACAACAGTCTGTGTACTACCATCTTAATAAATCAGTAGCATAGCATTAAACATAGATGTTTGGTTATATCACTCTCAGGATGAGTAATCAAATGTTATTTTAAGAAGAATTCTCATAAAATATAAGTGTAGTCAGATAACAGCAGAGGGCGAAAGAGAAACTTGTGTCTAATATTAAATTATTGTGGAAGGGATGATACTAGATGTTATCATAAAATTACAGGGTTAAAGAACACAATAGCAGACTCTCTAAGAGTGAAGTCAGAATTTAATATCTCCAAGCCTCGGTGCTCCTGTATTGAACAGAGATAAAAAAAAACTGCTAAGATTAATCATGTGAGGATCAAAAGAATAATAAATGGGTAACTAAGCAACGCAAGCTTATGTTTTCACTTAGGGTTTCTTTTGAATGTCATAAGCCATAACAGTAAAGATTCATATTTTTTTCAGATTACAGTTTCAGAATACAAAAAAAATCTCGTGTTTAATTGTGCAATTTTATTTGAGCATTTTTTTCTTTCTTTATATCTTAACTGCAGTCTCATTATAATATGAATAATCTTTCTTCACAAAGCCTAACACATGAAAACTGCCACATACTGAAATTAAAATACTTAATTTCTTCCCCCAGTGTGTCTTTTTTAAGAATTCAGGATATGGAACACCGATTGAGTACTTATACGGTGATGATGCCTGTAGTGACAGTATGTGGAATAAATAACTGGATTGACTTTGGCATCGATTTACTTTTTTTTTTTTTTTTGTGTGTTTGTTATCCAGGTAGATGGGCTGATCCAGGACCCTTTTACATCAACAATTAAGGCCAAAGGCACTATTACATAAATTGTTCAACTAAAATCAACAGCATTTAACAGCATAAACACTATGTACATTCAAACTTTTAGGTACCATCTACTTACACTATACTGAGTTATAGTTCCCATATATACTACATGTTGTGTTGTAATAGAGAATGTATTGATGCAGAACAAAAGACCTTATCCCCACATACGTGGGACCTGATCTGAAAGATGGAAAATATGCAAAATGCTATTAGTAATCAAAGCCTCTGGCACAGATTTTTTTTTAAAGACTAACATCAGACAAACATGTTACATTGCCAGAGAACACAAACACACACACACACACACACACACACACATATATATATATATATATATATATATATATATATATATATATATATATAGATATATATATATATATGTAGTGTAGCTGCAATATAGTCTGTGTTGGTGTCCTGTTATGTTTTCAGTATTATGAGATTCAGGATTATGAGTTTTCAGGATTTTTGAGCTTTCTTTTGAGCATATATATATATATATATATATATATATATATATATATATATATATATATATATACACATTTATAGCTTTCAGCTGAAAGAAACTGAAGGTTTTCTGCTGGAGTGGGATCCTCTCTATAATTGTTAGAAGGGTTTGCTTTTCCTATTCATAGGTTCATATGTGTGTACTAGGCCAACAGCCCTGGAGCCTTTACAAGCCTTGCCCATAGAAGTGCCCTGGCATCATGACGCCATTAGTTCCTGTTGCCTCTATCAAGTAGAGCTATTGGAGTGATCCCCGGGGTAAACTTTCTATTTCTCATCCACTCATCAAGATTTCTCTTGAAAAGGGTGAGTGGATGCTCTGCTTGACATGGATGGGAAGTCTATTCCGTAGCATGGGCAGTCTCTGGGTTATAAACCTGTTCCTCCAGCATGTTCTGTTGATTGTGGTTATTCATACTTGAATTCTGATCCATCCTTCCCTCCCTCATCTATTGATATATTTGTCTATCTGTCCATCCATCCATTTATCTATGCATCCACTTGTCCATCCTTCCATCCATCTATCCACTTATTCTTTCTTTGATTCTTAAAAGACAACATTTTAAGGAGGAACTGTATTTTTCAACAGTTTCTGGTTCCATGCTGGTCTAATTTATTTTAATCACAGGATACATTTCTAAACATTTTCTTTAACAAATCTAATTTACTGTAGAAGGTGACCTGTTTTTGTCCCATAAAATCAGTGTGCGGGGCCAGCATTCCTGTAGATGGCATTGCTTCTGTATAAAATAAAGTAATCCTGTAAAGATGGGAGTCTTCCTGGAATGCATTAAACATTTATTGCAGATTCTGACTTTGTATCACAGGTGTTTATGATGAACAAAAGTGTCTGTTTCATTGAAGTTTGGCTTTACCATTTACTTTGTTTATTCTTTGCAAAATGAAACATCGAGCCCATTCTTCAGAAAGTTGTATTATATTGATAGTAAACAATTCCTATATAGAAAACTGACCTCAAGATAAAGGTGAGACATTTGTCATAAGCCAGTTCAGCCTTTAGTAGACATTATGGTTTAAATTCCATTTAGAATGCAAGCCCAAATCCTGATTTTCTCTGTCTTGTTGGGTCCACATTTCTTTACTAAGACGTTAATTGATTTCCTATCTGTTAAGGTGATGCTACATACTGGGAGTGGTTGGGATGGGAGTACTGTTTACAAGCCTGCCATGAGCATTCACTTATAATGTACATTCTATACATGTGATAATGATCCGAACATAACCTTTTTGGGGAAACATTCATGAAAGAAGAGAATAAAATGTTATGACCAAACAGCACTTGGATGCATATCTCATTACAAGAAGAAATGTTGGCAGTCCAAATATCAGAAAGCTGTGTTTATTGTGAAGCGCTTTTCATTTACTAAAATAGCAAACTTCCTCAGGTCTAATCTATTTTAGTAAATGAAAAGCGCTTCACAATAAACACAGCTTTCTGATATTTGGACTGCCAACATTTCTTCTTTTATTGTGGTTTGTTTGTCTATTTTTACATATCTCATTACGATTTCTTTCATGGAGAGCACGGTCTTGAACAATATCATTAAAATAAGTTGCCGGAGACTATTCAGAATTTTTGAGTAACTGTTGAAAAGTGCGACTTTGCATTTTTACACTTAACCAACTCTTGTTAGTAAAAACAAAGTGTACAGGCAATGCTAATATTAATAGTAGATAATGTTACTGTCACCAAAAGAAACACGTAAGATGTGTAAATAATGACATTATTAGGCTGTTAAGAAAATGCAGAAGATGTTCAGGCACAGAATCATGACATTGGCCTGAAGAAAGACAAAAATAGGTATGATGCAGAGATAGATACAAATCTTTTTTTAGTCATGTATAAGCACTTTGCATATATTTATGCAGCCAAAACAGGAGACGCATGTTGTGTGTGGAATGTAGCAGGTAACTCTAAGGACAGGACTACTTGGAAACTAAGCTCCTAACTGATGAGTGTCAAAGTCAGCATGTCGCTGTGATAGTAATGAATTTCTGAGCACTAGTGGAATAATTTTCTTACAATAAGAAACTGAGTGCCTCTGCAAACTAAATAAAGAGAAGCTAGGAAAATAAACTTGAAATACAGATTTTAAAATCGGACTTGGATGAAGCCCAGTTAAAAAAAAAGAACACGAGGAAACATTTTAAAAATGCTGCCTATAACTGTAGATGTGAGTCATTTTCCACATGCTAGAAATAATGACAAAGTAGTTTCCATATATGGCAGTCTGAAGTTGAAGTTGCAGCAGAACTATATGGGTCATGAAGATATGCAATTGTTTCCATTTTGTCTGGTAACAGCTTTGTTGATAAATAGATGTGTAAATTATTTTATGATTACAGTTGCACTGAACATATTGTAGCATTTTAATATATCTGGACTACATTGAAAATAAAGATTATTAAAGCATATTAAAATGTTGGCACAGAAATTCAGATTCAATCTCACCTTTGAGGCTAGAGCTCAGCTTTTAAGTGGTACTGCACTCCTGAGATGCCTTCCTTTGGATTAGATTGTAAAGTGAGATCTCAGCTCCCTCAGATGATGATACATTAGGTGAATGTTAAGTATGCCAGGGTAATTGCTGATGAAGAATAGGGGATTTTTTTACTTAAAATGACTTACCCTGTATTGATATGTTACCATATTCACATTATTCAAAGAATCATAGAACAGAATCATTACAGGAAAAATAGTAAGATACTCTATACTAAAATGGAACTTAAATTTCATACACACTGATACTGCTTTACCCATTCTGATGCAGACACACCAGCTTATACTTATATACTAGTCATCAGCATTCAGCATATCCAGACATGTCCATAAAACCATTGTTTAGCATCGTTAGATTTTATCTCTGTATAAAGCCACACTCCATATTCCCCACCCCACTTTACTCACATGTTTATACCATCCCTCTGTCCAATCATAAGTGCACTTGTTTAAAAAATATACACCATCATACCACACACATCTGGCACCAACACCTGTGACACAAGGAAAATGTTCACTTTGTAATAATAACTTGTGGGTATATATACCATTTCCCGTATCCATTCAGTCTGTAAGGAATGTCATTTGTCATATATATATATATATATATATATATATATATATATATATACATACAGAAGAGAAACAGTAAACCTCCTCAGACCTTTGGAGCCACAGACCCAAAGGAGAAAAAAAGAATAAAAAAAAGGATACAGGCTGAAGGACCCTAACACTGTGATACTAAGGCAAAAAAAAAAAAAATAATAATAATAAATAAATAAATAAATAATCTCAACCCCAGACATCTACAACCACAGCATTCCTCACTGCCGAAAGTTGAGAGTATGCATTTGCTTATCATATATGCTAGAACCTCAGTCAACCTTCATTTTCTAGACAAAAACCATGCAGAAAAAAGCATTTGTGCACCCACCTTCTATGTAGAGTAGGTACCAAGGTGAAGTACACAATCTTAGAAACAATCAATTCATTATAAGGTACTGATCTGCACACCTCACCATACAGTCCACCATGTAGATACCAAGAGCAAAGACTGGCATAAGACAGCTAGTGTGCACCACAGACTCCAAACAAAGGTGAATATTTGTAGGCGGGGAAAAAAACAAAGAAATGGGACTTAAATTAGACATTTACAGTTATGAGAGGTGCCTCACGCATTTATCACTCACGTTTCTCCAAAGTAATAATTTGTGGCTACGGTAGCAAGCTACATATCACAGATTTTTCCATTCATGTTTGGACATTGTAAATTGCCGCTTAAACTAAATGTGTAGCATATGCTTGCATCTGTAAATATGTATATGCTTTTTAGCTTATCATTATCTGTAAAATATCTTTTGTTCATTTCTTGTGTGATACTATTTACCATTGCCTGCATTTGGCCCACTGAGATCAGTGCACTACGCCGGTGAACAGCTATAAATAAAAAAAATAAAAAAACAAAATCAAATAGGAAGTAGGACTGGCAGATAGTCAAGTGTCCAAAAACCACAAAATGAACACACAAAAAATAGGAAGTAAATTGGACAGACTCTCTAAGCCATCCTCAAGATTTTACATTAAGACATTCATTACAAAGTTTTAAAATAGATTGACTAAACAAATACCTGAAAGGCAGGTGGCCTTTAGATATGCCTGCAGTAGAACAATAACAACAACTTCTTAAGTATAATGTTACAGAGCTTTTTTTCTTTCTTTCTTTCTTTTTCACTAGCGGACTGGACTTATCATAGTAGGCCCATTTCAGCCACAGCCTAGCTGTACGATACAACTGAAGAATAACAATATTAGGTGAGACAAGCTCAGCAGGTAAAAAGTAACATGACATTTATATTTTTAAGCATTAAGTAAGCACTACTTCAATACAACCTTCTTGATTATGAACAGATCTTGCTTATTCTTGATATTGGCAAGAAGGCCATTCTGACTTGCTAGTGCAGATTTTTGTAAATGCTGTTTCTCTTAGTGCCAGGATAAAGGAACACCTTCTCAGTGTAAGGTCACCCTGGCAGGAGCGGCCTTAGGTCAACTGGTGCCCTAGGCAAAAGGGCTGCACAGCGCCCCCACCACACCATCTGGTGTGTGTGTGTGTGTGTGTGTGTGTGTGTGTGTGTGTGTGTGTGTGTGTGTGTGTGTGTGTGTGTGCGTGTGTGTGTGTACGCGTGTGCTGACTTGATTTAAATATGAAGATGTTCATTAGTTGTGACAACAAGCTACTTTACCTTTTGAAGGGATAAGCAGCAGTAGTTTCTATGTTTAGATACAATCATTAACAGCAGACCTTATGAACTACCATCTATAAGAACTGAGTATTGCCTGTGGAATGCATACAGAGTTATCGATACTAAATACTCAAGTCTAGGATTAAATACCTGTATTCCAATTGTTCTTCTTTCAAGTATTGATTAATTAACTAAGTAGCAAATGTTTAGCTGTTTCATTAGTTTGTCAGCTGCAGTATCAGTATACAATTTAAAGGAAGTACTAGTCCCGGTCTGTTAGTTCTTCCTCTTTTCCTAGAAAACCAAGAACATCTATTGTCTAAAAGGCTTAGTCCTATAGAACCCACCCCATAAGGGAGTACTCTGCCTGATGAAGTGTCTTTAAAATGTAATTTTTACACCAACTCTCAGTCAGCAGCTAATGTTTTAGCATGGAGGATTTTATATAATGTCTCCTTTATCTTACCCCTAATCCCTACATCTTGAATTAGATACTGAGTAACCTCCCCAAACTATGAGATACTGAGCAACCTCCCCAAACTATAAGGTAGTGAGTAACCTCTCCAAACTGACAGGGAGTGTTCTAGCCCAAGAAACTATATTTTCCTAGTAGGGTCATCCTATGAGCCATATATGTAGTCTAGCCATTGTACTCAGTGCATTAGATGCTGGGATACAATAAACAGTATGATAAGCACACTTACAAATATGGGTCAAAAGTCTTAGCAGCAGTCTCCATACACTACTTTCTATGAGTCACACTACAATTCATTGAAAAACCACTAGTTTGAAGTTTAATTCCTATGACCCCCACACACACACCTTTTTCCAAAGGGCATCAAAAAAGAATAACATGAAAAAGCATCAGACTTAGTTGTACTATCAGGATAAAACTATTACTACTCTTTGAACTTTAATCCATATAATTACTTAGTGGATAACAATAGGCACAATCTCTATAAACATAAATCATGTTTCAAAGGGAATGACAATCCCTAGAGAATCCCATCAGGAAACAGGAAATTTGGTTTCCCTAAGGACAAAGGAAAATTATTGAGAACAGAGGGGAAACAACCTGTAAGTTTCTAAACGAGTCATTCTTCCTTAGAAAATGAATAGCCTCATTCAAAAATGGTCAGTTGTGAGCTGTATAAGCAATGAAAAAGTAACATATTCTGGTGCAATCCTAGGGCTCTGTCTCACACTGGTCCTGTCTCAATCTCTGGAAGTTGTAACCATCAAATAAAAACACCACCTCTTCGCAAACTGAGAACGGGAAAGGAAAATGCCATAGAGTTACTGACTGCTGAGGAATGGCCAAATCAATGCCAGACTTCAGCTGGTGTAAACATTCTGATTATACTTACCACTTGTTAACTCATGCAAGCCAGCGCAGTAAAAATGTATCCTGCAAGGGACAGTGGAAATCCGCTCCACCATAGTCATACCTAGTGCCCTAAATTCACACAGTATTATAAAGATTATGGCATACCCACTGCCCTAAATTTGCATAGTAGTATAACGATAATGGTATAGCTACTGCCCTAAATTCGCACAGTAATATAAAGATTATGGTATACCTAGTGCCCTAAATTTGCACAGTACTATAAAGAGTATGGCATACCCACTGCCCTAAATTTGCATAGTAGTATAACGATAACGGTATAGCTACTGCCCTAAATTCGCACAGTAATATAAAGATTATGGTATACCTAGTGCCCTAAATTTGCACAGTATTATAAAGAGTATGGTATACCCACTGCCCTAAATTTGCACAGTAGTATAACGATAATGGTATAGCTACTGCCCTAAATTCGCACAGTAATATAAAGATTATGGTATACCCACTGCCCTAAATTTGCACAGTACTATAAAGAGTATGGTATACCCACTGCCCTAAATTTGCACAGTAGTATAAAGATTATGGTATACCTAGTGCCCTAAATTTGCACAGTAGTATAAAGATTATGGTATACCTAGTGCCCTAAATTTGCACAGTAGTATAAAGATTATGGTATACCTAGTGCCCTAAATTCACACAGTACTATAAAGATTATGGTATATGTAGTGCCCTACATTTGCACAGTACTATAAAGATTATGGTATACCTAGTGCCCTAAATTTACACTGCTATAAAGATTATGGCATACTTAGTGCCCTAAATTCACACAGTAGTATAAAGATTATGGTAGAAAAAGCAGATCAGTTGCTCTGTCAGAAAAGGTAAACATGCCTGTAATGAAGGAGTCAGTGGAAGGATCAACACAGCAAGTTCAACTTCTCTGACTTCATATGAAAGATAACCTCCCCAACTCCCCAACAGGCCATTCTTGATAGGTAAAGACCACAAATGTTATTACAGAAGAGTGGTAATTAATGGCTGTGAAACAGTAAGGGTAGTTGTGCTAAAATCACCTTCCAACCATCAATGCCAGTGACACTGCTGCACAGAAAAACACAATTACTGCAAAATGAATTATAGCAGAGCTACATGGTTGGAAAGCCTGCAACAGACTGATATCAAAAAGTAACACACAATACTGGTAACGCAAATCTGCCAGGCTAAGCAGCCCACAGCCATTTGCATGCAACAAACATACAGTTTACACTGGGGCAGAACTGTGTTGGTAGCCAAAGTATGTTTTTGCTCATTCTCTCTTTTCCCTTTACAATACCAAGATGTGTTTTGTGGATTTTTCTCAAATATTTTGCCTCACATCTTGTTATGCACTATTATTTTACTGGATTTTAAACAATAGACACATCCTGATATCATATCCCTTGTCAACTTCATTGTTAAGTCAGACTCCATATACTTTATAAATTTTTGCTAACTCTCTGTCTCCTCAGATACTGGTATGTAGGGAATGACAAACATCACTGCTAAATCACAACTCAGCAGTTCTTCATTGCTCTCTGTGAGATAAGCTCTGCTACACGCATCAGCAATAAACATTGCTTTGACAGGTTTATACACGTTTGTCAAGTCAGTAGCGCTCAACATAGATGTAACAGTGTTTTATGCAGAGGCTTTAAAATAATACTCTGGAATGGTTTATGATATGTAGCAGCACAGACTCGTCTACCTTAAACTAGCCTGTAGGACATCCCACATCCATATAACTATTTATTTATTTATTGATATTTGATTACTGGGAAAGTCCGACTGGGTAGGTGCCTACTTTCACTGAAAGCCCAGGAAGAAAAGCTCAAAAGTATTACAAAAACATTTTAGGAACAGTAATCTTACAATCTTCAGACATAATACAAAAACATCTATAGTTTAAATACTCATTAAATAAATTAGTACATAGGAGATTCTTCTGCAGTGTCTAATCTCATGCTTATAATCACATTTTTAGTACTTCTAACCACATATTCAGCAATATGGTGCCTGAACATCTGGAACTATGTTCCATCATGACCTTGAGTTTTATTATACAGTTTTATTGCCATGTGATTTCTGCTGGTACACATTATAAAGTGCACTGAAGGATACTCATCAGGCTCTCTCATTGGAATTTTTAACAGTTCTGCTTCTCTATAACTTGTCACAGCTTTATCAAGTATTATTTATGATTCATAAAGAAGATTGCTTCTCACTTTATCATTCTTTATGCCATAGATAAATCTAATAAATAATGCAGTTCAACAAAATCACAGTTTTTAGATCTGTGTCTCAATGCAAGCATAGGTTCATAGGTGTGTACTAGGCTAATGGCCCTGGAGCCTTTACAAGCCTACATAGGATCAACCTGGCATTGTGCCACCTGATCTTAGTTTCCAGTGCCTCTGCCGAATAGAGCCACTAGAGTTATCCCTGGGGTGAATTTTCTATTTCCCTTCCACTCATCAAGATTCCTCTTGAAGAGGGTCAGTGAGGTGCTCTGCTTGACATGTATGGGAAGTCTATTCCATAGCCTGGGCATTCTCTGGGTTATGAACCTGTCCCTCCAGTATGTTCTGTTGAGTGTGGTAATGAGGCTGATGTCTCTGGAGCACGTGGTGCGGAGGGATTGGTATTTCTTTAGATGTAGCATTTCTAACAGAGCTGGGTCAGACATGGCTTTGTAAGTCAAGCAGAGATCACCTCTAAGTAGGCAATATGAGGGAGAGAATAGTTGGAGTTTTTTGAGTCTGTCCATATAGGACAAGTGTTTAAGGCTTAGGCTGCTCTTTGTGAGGTACTTTTGAGGCCTCTCCAGTTGTTGCAGGTGTCTAGTGAGGTATATGCCAAATGGGGTGTTGTACTCGATGATTGGCCTAATGAGGGAAGAGTACAGGGAGACAATGACCTCTTTCTTCCTGGATGCAAAATCCTTAGTAATGAGATGTGCCACATAGAAGGACTTTGTGACCACAGTAGCAATGTGGTGATCAAAAGAGAGGTTGCTGTCAACCAGTGTTCCCAGATCTCTTATAATGCCTTCTGTGTTCAGTGGACTATCATCAATGTGCTAATTCATGGGAACCAGGTTTTTCCCAAAGGGGATGACAACACATTTTTTGACACTGGGCTTAAGGCCATGGTTCTGACACCAGTCATTGGTCTCAGTGAGGCCATTCTGTAGGATGTCAACATCACTTGGGGAGTTGATAATAGCTCCCAACTTGCAATTGTCTGCTAACTTTGTCAGCCAGAGTCCCTTTGTGTTGGCCTGAACTTCAAAGAAGTAGATACCAAACTGGAGAGGACTCAGGACCAAACCCTGTGGGACTCCACTTGTGACTAGTCGGCTGTCTGACTTGGAGTCAGCTTCTTTCACACTATGTGTTCTATCTGTGAGCCAGTTTACAACCCATCTAGTTATATAGGGGATGATGCCTAGCTTACTGAGTTTTTCTATGATTCCTGCGTGGGGAATGGTATCAAATGTGCCAGCTCAAGGTAAGCTGTATGAACCACCTTGCCTTCATCCACAGCTCTGGTGACTGACTCAAAGAAGTCGACCAAGTTGAGCAGGCATGATCTACCCTTCACAAAACCAAACTGTGCAGGCTCCAGAATTTGGAGATTCCCTGTATCCTTGTTTATTAGGTCCATGATGATGCATTCCATAGCTTTGCATATCAAACTCATCAGGCTAATTGGGCGATAGTTCCCAGGGTCTGTAGTCGCTCCTCCTTTGTATAGAAGGATGACTGTAGCAGTGTGCCATTCGGTAGGGACAAAGCCTGAGGTGAGGCTGTGACTGAACAGGGCACACAGGTGAGGTGTCAGTTCACTCTGTAGTTCATGTAGAACACAGCCAGGAATATTGTCAGGTCCCATAGAAGCTGTATTCTTGGCATTGGACAGTGCTGTTTTAACCTGTGCAGCAGTAATACTGGGTGCCTGGCAATCTACTGGTATTTTGATTGGTCCTTTGGGGGGGAGGGGTAAAGCTGGCACTGAATCTGTCAGCCAGTATATTGGCAATCTCTGTTGGCTTGGTATAGGAGGTACCATCGTGCAGTAGCTCAGGGAAAATCTGGGTATTGCTGTGGAGATTCTTTACATAGCTATAGAAGGCCTTGTGGTTGTCTTTACTATCTGCTGCAATTCTGTTTTCATAGCCAGCTTTAGAGGATTTGATGAGGGATCTCAACTTTTTGTTGAGGCTGATAAGGGAGTTTTTCCAGTCTTGGGACTTTACCTTATTCCACATCAGTTTCCTCCTTCTGTTGTAGTTTCTTTATGGCAGGGGACCACCAGATTGGCTTCCTTTTTTTTGAGGAGAGCGTCTTGTTCTATTGGGTATGGCAAGATCCATGCATTTGTGTACGTGTTCATACAGTGCATTGGTGTATGATTCAGCAGTTATGCAACTATTTTCCATTTGCTTTGGTGCCGTGAAGTTAGCCACTTCTGTTTCTAAGAAAAAAAGTTAGCTTTGTAGAAGTTTTTCATGGTGGTTACCTTTGTGGGGGTGGGAGGGATGTGATTAGTTTATGGTAAGATCTAACCAAGGAGGAGTTGACTACTGGTGTAGAACAACAGTTGCCCATGTTAGTAATGACCAGGTCAAGGATGCTGCTACCTCTAGTGGGGGTAAGAACAAGCTAGTCCAGGGCATTGGAATTAATGAATTCCAGGAAATGTTGGGCAAGTGTATTGGTACATGAGTAGTTTTCCCAGCTAATGGAGGGGTAGTTGAAGTCGCCCAGTATGAGAGTGTTAGGCTGGACCCTAACATTCTCCAGGGTGCTTAGGAATGTGGAGTGTGAGTCTTGGGACATGGTTGGGGACCTATAGCAGGCTACGACCAGAATCACTGTTTTACCCAATGTTAGCTACACCTAAAGTATCTCTGATGCGTTATGTTGGGCTACCAGTCTGGAGTTGTGCTCATTCTTTATGAATATGGAAACACTACCACCTTTGGAGCTTTGTTCCAAGTTCCTGGGCCAAAAGGTGTAGAATGAGTTATATCCTGGTAGTGCAGGGGTGCTTTCTGCTGCCTTGAACCAGGTCTCCGTTACAGCACAAATGTCGATTTTCTCCATTTTAAGGAGTGCTTCGAGTGAGTGCATTTTGAGATTTAGACTTCTACCATTGAGCAGCATGACCTTCAGATTGCATTTGTTTATAGCTGTTATGGTGGTAATTTGGTCTTTGGAACACCACCTAGAAAAGGCACTATAGGGGTGGCAAGAGGCTTGGCCAGTATCCGGACTCAACAGATACTTGTGATTCTTGATTTCTGGTGGAAAGACAAATGATAAATTTGAAACAGACTTTTCTCATGGGGACAGTAATATTTAAATTTATCAAAACTTTTCAAAATAGCTGAGTCAGACTGTTGCAGTTTAGTAAGATTAAATACTAATAACACTGCACATGAATATTGCATACCTTTCTGGCATCATCTTCAGCAAGATGATGAAATGTGGCTATCTTCACCTCTTTGCTTTTCTCAGCAATGCCAGATGCAATACAAAAGAGATCAAAATTTGCAGCCACTATCACCAGGTGTATGCAAAATTACCTTAAAGAACCAAGACCATAAGTGAAATGAGTGGAATGACAGATGTCACAATGAAAAGCACCACAGCACAAGAAAAGTAATGGTGGCTGTAGCTTGGTTATGCTCAAAAGTCAGTCAATTATGTGTACAGATATTTCAGGCACTAGCAATAAAGCCCTTCTAGCCTACCAATACACCAAAACAGTTATCCCCATAATGTATCCAAATTGTTCTTAAAAATACCCAAACTAATGCTTGTGTTAATGTAATTTTATAGTCTATTCCATGCATCAGCTACTCTGTCAGAGAACGTTAGTTCACCTCTCATTCCTATAAAATCTTCAATACAATAATCAAAATCTAAGTGGTTTTTTTTTCATCTTAGAAGCCTTTTTTGTGTAAGTCTGTTATTCATTTTGTTAGTTTTCTGCACGTCCCGGAGTCTGGGCACCACTTTGTTCTATATATGCTTTGTTTTGTGACTGGCTGCTCATTTCACCTTTTTAATGTCATTTTAACTATCAAACTTCACTTTTGCTTTGTTGTGCAGTATAAGTTTTATTGGAGTTGTGCAGTTTTTCTTTGTTTTTTCTTGACGATGGTGTGGTTACTGATTGCAGACCTTTGGGTGGAGTGCTTGTGCATACCTCTTGACCTGGCTAAATAAATCATTAATTAACAGTAACTTTGTCCTAGTCTTGCACCATCAGATGTTGTGGATTCTGATAGGTTAGTGTGGCAGTAAGTGCAGATAACCTGGCATTTAGCACAGAGGATTAAGCCTCTGAGCTCTTAATGAGCTGCTTCTTGTGGTTAACGCCACATGATTTAATTGTTTCTATCTCTGTCTGCCTACTGTGTGACTCTGAGCAAGTCACTTAGCAAGACAGTTCTCCTCATCCCCGGACACTTTGTCCAGTGAGCTTACATGCTTAACAAATGGAATAAAATGATAACTAAGCAACAAAAGCACCATCTGGATGCATCTATTCAATTTACTGCAAAGACAGCAAATAAAGAAGGTGAAAGGGCTATGTATGCAGCTCAGTTTTATGGGTAGCCATTGCATAAAGTGGTAGCGCTCTCCCTTTCTCTGTGTCTTCTGTCTGTCTGTCTACCTATCTATCTGTCTGTCTGTTTATGGCAGCAGTTCATTATTTCAAAGTCAGTATTTTGAGTGGTAGTGGAAGTGTCGGTATTCATCAAAAGCTCAAGTCTAGCAGGGGTAAGGTCACTATTCTGCCATTTATTCACTATCCTGTAACCTTGGAATGGGCTTTACTAAGGATCCTGCATGGGAACTAGTTCAACAGTCCCCCATTAAGATCCATCCAGAGGTCAGACAGGCAGTGTTCATTTACAGTGGAGACCCAATGATAATGTCTTCTGGAAATGTCCCTTCTTACTCAAAAAGGTATGAGTTCCTGTGGCATGAGGGTTGGCTGAGATACTGACAGACATATTCTGGCCTTCACTGACTGTGGGTTAATAGAGTGAAGCTACCTTCTCAGAAGCTGAATTTAACACCTGTCCCTGTTTGCTTGTTCTGAAGCCTTAAAGAAGCAATTGTTAGTTCAGATAACGGAGCTCACCAGTGGAACTGCAAGGCCGGATCCTTGTGGAAATAATATTTTACGGAACTGAGACATCAGTCCAGAGAAGCTCTGTGAATTGTGAAACAAAAGTGAAACAACTGAACAGCAGTACTGTTTGCGGAGCCTCTGAGTGAGAGACTGAATTGTGTATAATGAAGTCTGACGAAACTAAAGTTAGCTGAACTGTGGCAGTGGCTGCAACCAACTGTGACTACTAAAAAGACTGCAGCATTCGCAAGTATCATTTATGTTCCTTTTTGTGTGCATCAAAGCAGCTCTTACATTAAATTCTGATATAAATAATCAACAGATACTGCAACTGTTTGGCTATCTGAAGGGCTTTGTGTCAGTGCCATTTGTTAATTACTGTAGAGGGCTAAGACACCCTGAGACAGGGTTCCTGTCTTTCAAAGTCTCCATTGTCCGCCTGTTACCATGTTTAATATCTGTTTATAATCCTGTCCTTTTGTAATTCAGATCCTGTTAATGTCCTTCACAGCTTGTTCATCTAACTACTCCAGTCCCCCAGCTGACACTTTTATTCTCCACATTCGCTTTTGTCTCTAATTCTGAATGCCAGTAGACAGTGTGAGTCTCAGAAACTAATGGGATGTCACTACAGCTAGGCTTATTTTTACTGCTTCACACGATCTTCCCCTGCCCCAGTGGTCAGTCAGCCAAGATAGGGCCTTATGTGGTTATATATCGTTGCACACTTACTCCTTCTACAGAGAATATGCACAGATTCACATCCTGAAGAGCTCTTCATAGTGGTCCATTCACAAGCTCGTGTATGTCTGTCAAATAGGTGGTGCTCATGCACTGAAACCTTACTGCCACCATCTTCATGGGATACATGCACTGGCAATAGTTGCTCACTTATTTCTCTCCCCACTGGCTTTCCCTTGCCACCACTAAATGAACCCAAGTCACTTGGGGGGGGAGGGGCTCAGAACTCCATCCCTTCATTTCACAGAGCTATGTAAAACTCATAATTCCCACACCTATATTTTCATGTACTCCTTACTCATTATGCCTCCGTATTTTACATTTAACTCTTCAGTTTCTTTCCGCCTTTCCTTCCCTTTGTCAACTCCTATGCTTATCAGTAAACTTTTTAATCTACACCTTTGCTGTTTCCCACTACTTTAGCCACCCTACAGAAGTCCCCAATATCAACAATCGCTACCCTCACCATGACCTATACTTATGACATGCATACTTTCCTTGTTGAAAATCTTTACGTTTCAAGTACCCCTTTTCTCTGTCCTCCCTCTTCATTATATCTCTCACCATCGATGAACAAAAAATTATTTCTGAAAACACTTTAGCCACCACAACTGCTGCATTTTAGCTTTTTAAATATACTTACACGGTCAGTGTGAAAACATTTAAAACAGGCTACTGTCCTCCGTCCATTACAGTATCAATGGTGTAACGTGACTAGCACATCTGAGACAAGGGTCTCACCTGCTGACAAACATACTATTGAATAAAAAAGCTAAAAAAACAAAAGGACCATTAAAGTGTGGGGAGTTTGTAAATGTTTGCATTAAGTACAGCTACAAAGTTTCAGCACATAAGTATCCATGTAAGTGCTTTCTCTCTTTCCCTGTAAGTGTCATGTTTGGACTGACACATCATAGGTGGGATTTTTCTGTTACACTTAAAATTGACAATGTATGATGGCATAACAGTTAAGATCTATACCTCAAAGATGCAAGATACAGAGTTTGAATCTAGTCTCTGGTTATTGCCTAGGCTTGAAATACTCTGCAGACTGATAGCTTAACATTTGCTTATAAATACAACCTTCAGATTCTTTTGGAAATGGACCAAACATGTATCAGAATGCTTCACAGTGCATTATTCGTAATATAACTGACAGCACACTTCAGTACTATTGCACTGTGTGTAGTTGTATGGTTGTGTGCACTTATGTTGTAAAGTAATCGAGCATCTTGTCCAGGATTAGTGTCTCTTTGTATACCTATTAAAGATCAAGTTTAAAGGTGCAAAAATAAACTTTTCTTTTCAAACAAAAAAGTGTTTGCGTTTATCTTTATGCACGGAAACATTTTTTGTATGAAAAGAAAAGTATGTTTTGCAGTCTTTAAAAAATATAAAGTTTAAAAGATTGATTCTGAAAAAACTAATCATTAGTTTTTTCCAAACTTTTAATTTAACAGTTTGGCAATTACATTACTAATTCTAATACTAATACTCTCCCTAGCCCTGTCTCTACTCTTACTCTCTCTTTTGTATGCAGCTCTAGTCTTTACTAACCTTCAGTCATCACTTCTCACCATGTTAGAGCAAACATATAATAAAATAGCTAGATTTGCCTCCAATCCCCCCTATAAATTCCATCACTGCCTCATCCTTAAGTCACTACAATGGCCCAAATTCCCAAAACAACTTCTTCTTCCACAATTACATATTACACACTCCATTCTGTATAACCCCACTTCCTGCCCCTCCATCTCTAATATTGTATCTCAATATAACCCCTGTCTGCTTCATACGACCTTCAAACAACTTCTGGACATCTACAAACCATCAAAAAATATTGGAAAGTCCCTTGATAAATACTCTGTAGCTCACACACAGAACTCTCTTCCTCTTCATATAAGAACTATCCCCACAAGTCTCAATTCAAACTAGAACTTAAAAACTACCTACAAAAGACCTGGTCCCATCCTTATCAATCTCGGACCTAATATCTAATCGTTTTTTCTTCCTATTCTTATTTCTAACTCTAATTATTTCTTTGTTTCTAATGACACTAATACAGCATATCTTTATTTTATTTTGTTTCTTGAAAGCTTTTTTGCATATGGTTTATTATGCTGTTATATTATTTCTATTGCTGAAACATGTTCACTACTGTATAAAACAGAGGATTTCATCTTATGTATAAGTTCTTGTAAATAGATCTATTGTTATTTTAGTTCACTCTATATTACTGTAATTGTATTTGGAGCTTTTCTCCTCGAGTCTCCACTGAAAATGGGCCACTGGCTCAGTTGGACCAACCCAGTTAACAAATGACAATAAATAAATAAATAATTTGCAGTTACTTACCTGTGTTAATCCAATATAATTACAACTGGAACCCAAAGTATATTTTGTCTTCCATGTTCTGAAGCAATTTTTAAAAACATCTTATTTGCAAATGGGTATGAAACAACCTTTTGTTTTTTTTTTAATAAAAAAGTGCTCACATGCATTTTTATGCATGTGAACACTTTTTTTATGTGAAAACAAAAGGTCATTTCACACCTTTAGACATGATGTTTAAGTCCCTGGAGAATCTTTACCCTCACAACCTTGAACTGGATAAAGTAGGTCTCTGAAAATGAATGAATGAATGCACTCAGCAGCATGGTTGATCCCTGTAATAAAACAATGCATTAGAGAAAAAAAAACATGGAAGAGTACACCTGAAGGGGAGGCAGTAATGACAGCAAATGAAAATGATTAAAAGGTATGGAGGCTGTGTAACTCTGGGAAAGACGGCGAGTGGAAGACCACGACTCATAGGAAGAGGCAGTGATAATGCAAAACAAAAACTGTTTTCTTTCTCCACATATATATTGTGAGGCACCATCTAGAGTACACTGTGTAGTTCCTCATGTGTTGTGTGTGCAGGGACATGGGACAGAGGCAGTACACCTGTGTGCAAGGACATGGGACAGAGGCAGTACACGTGTGTGCAAGGACATGGGACAGAGGCAGTACATGTGTGTGCAAGGACATGGAGCAGAGGCAGTAGACGTGTGTGCAGGGACATGGGACAGAGGCAGTACACATGTTGTGTGTGCAAGGACATGGGACAGAGGCAGTACAAAAAAGGATAACAGAAATGGTGCAGGATTCCCACACCAGAAACCATGTAAGAGCCGACCCAAATATCTTACTATATCTAATCTTTAGGCTAAAACTTAAAACAGCAAAGGAAATGGGAGGATGAGAGAGCAATTTAACTATTTTTAAGAAATCATGCAAGCATCAATAAGTATTAAAAATGTATTGCAAAACTCAGACTTTGAAAATACAAACTAGTCATTCCAGTGGGGATGACAGGAGATAATCTGCTACTTTACAAACTCAATAAATTTAACATTTCTCCAGATACTATTAAAAGGTTTCACACACTGCAAAATAGAACATTTCAGGCTTATGGAGGAAGCTGTCTATTTAATCAAGGTACCATAATAATGACATCCTTCAAGGATCCGTCCTAGATCCCATATTGTTCTCCTTTTTCTTTAATGAGCTGTCTTCTGACATAAACCAACTTAATATCATGTATGCTGATTGCCTTCGCCTTGAAGCAAGTAAAGACTTCCAACACCCTACAACAAAAACTACATACTGGTTTCACAAAATTATGGGGTTGGACAGATATTGATTAACTCGTATTCAGCCTTCACAAATCCAAAGTAATGATTGGCATCTCACAGAGACATCCCAAAAAACACCTATTAAAATTACTGAGACAGCAGGCAACATTCTTCAGCTAACCACAGTGCAGAGATACCTAGGGATGTCTCTTAATCCAACTTTCTCAGTAACAAACCACACTGACAGTTTTATCAATACAACCTATACCAATTAAAATTATAAAATAAGATTTCTCACCTACTTACATCCATTGTGTGTAGCGCCATAGCTAGAATGTTTATCTCAAAGTTAAAATATGGCTTCCATCTTGTATTTTACACTCCAATTCAAACACACACAAAATTCAAACTGCAGTTAAGAAAATCTGTAGCTCTGTATTGCTAGCCCACTGGCACACTTATCACTACCAAGTCTTAGATAAGTTTGGCTGACTACCTATTACTCAAAGTGCAGCTTTGTTCATAGCCTAACAGAGTTTTATAGTACTGAAAATACACTGTCCTCTTCTGGAAAAGTTGCAAATTAAGTAGAAGAATTATAAAGTGAGGTAAAGCCAGGAAGAAGCCTGAAGCCTTAACACTCATTAGATCCATCTTCAGAATGGTGAAAAAGCCTTTTCTAAAATAGACCAGCAATTTAGAATCAACTCCCAACAGAAATAAAACAGGATATACTAGAATCATTCTGAACAAAATTAAAAGACCATATGTTCACAGGTTCATAGAATTTTACAAGGCTAATGGCCCTAAAGCCCTTACAAGCCTAGCCATATTTATCCTGAGTTGCCCCAATTGTCATTGGATATGTGAGTGAAGTTTGCAGAGGTAAGGGTCTATGGTAATTAATAATGACTTCCTCTGTCCAGGAGGGACATGGGTGCCACTCCTGGAATGAATTTGCTTTCACCCATCCACTGATCTAGGTAGTGTTTGAAGAGGGTCAGGGAGGGGTTCTGTTTCATGTGAACTGGAAGCTTGTTCCAGAGAAGTGGCAGTCTCTGGGATCTAAATCTCTCTCTCCAGCATGACCTGTTCATATCAGAGGCTAGGTTATGATCCGTGGAGTGAGTGACCCTCGTGCAGTTTGATTTACAAATGTGTAGCATTTCCATCAGGGCCTGGTCAGAGACTGCCCTGTAAGCCAGGCACAGGTCACCCCTTAGCAACCTATAGGAAACAGAATACACTGACAGGGTTTTCATTCTTCCTGCATAAGACTTGTTTTGTGTAACTTGTAATTTCTTGGTGAGAAGCCTCTGTGGTCTCTCCAATTGTTGCTGGTGTCTGGTGAGGTATATGCAAAAGGGAGCATTGTACTCAATTATTGGCCTTATGATTGCTGAGTATAATGGAATTATAATATCCTTAGATCTAGATGTGATGCCTTTACTTATAAGATGTGCCACATAGAAGGATTTCTTTACTACTGTGAATACGTGGTGGTCAAAGTTCAGGTTGCTGTCAACCTGAGAAACCAGATCATGTACCACTGGGTCTACACTTAGGGAGGTGCTGTCTATAATGTAATTAGCAGGGATGTCAGCTTTCTCAATGGGAATAATAATGCATTTTTTTTTTGCATTTAACTTTGGCTTTGGCATCAATCATTTGTCTGCATTAACTCTGTCTGCAGTGTATTAACATCTTTGGAGGACTCAACAATTGCTCCTAACTTGCAATCATCAGTGAACTTGGTCAGCCACAGACTTCTGAAAAATAAATTCTGAACAGTATAGGGGCCCAGCACAGATCCCTATGGTATGCCACTGGTGGCTGGTCTTTTGCTACAGGTGAAGTCACCCACTTTTGCAGTATGTGTCCTGTCAGTGAGCCAGTTGGCTACTCATCTGGTAATGTAAGGGTTAATTTCCATTTGGGAGTGTTTCTCTATAATACCTGAGTAGGAGATTCTGTCAAATGCCTTGGCTAGGTCCAGATAGGTGTTATGCACTGTCTTTCCCTCATCCAGGGTCTTGGTGACTTTCTGGAAGAAATCAACCATGTTCTACATGGCAAAATCTACCTTTAACAAATCTGGTCCAGAGTTTGGAGATTGTCTATGTCTTTATTAATAAGGTCCATAATGATTCTTTCCATGGCCTTGCAGATGAGGCTAGTCAACCTTATGGGGTTATAATTCTAAGGGCCAGTTGATGGCCCCCCTTTGTGCAGAGGGATTACTGTTGGTATCCTCCATTCCACAGGAACATAGCTTGTTCACAGGCTGTGGTTAAACAGGGATCCAAGTTGGTCTGCTAGGTCATGTTTTAGGTTTTTTAAAAGGCAATGTGGAATGTTGCCTGGTGCCACTGGTGCCATATTTACTGACTGAAAATGCTCATGCTGCCGTAACAGTGGCTAGTTGTATGTGTCTTGCACAATTCAGTATATCAGTGGTACTTAAACTTAATAATTTGCATTCATTTTGTAAATTGTAAATATTATCCTTTACTCAGGGACTTCCAATATGTCTGCACACTGAGAATTTTAGTTATCCCAGTGTGAAAACAGAAACTCAGAAAAGAGTCAGTATATTTATCTTTTGGGGTAAATTTGAGTTATTGGCTAGTAAGTACAGGCAAAGAAGAAATTTAGAGAACTTGAAAAATTAACCATAATAAGTTAGGAGAAAACACTGGCTGGGTAGAATAATGTAGTTGTACAGTAAAAAGCAATTCAAGCTCCAGCTTTGCTGCAAGGCATGACTTCCAGTAACCTAGAAAAGAAAAAAATAGGTCAAATGTGCTCGGAGCTAATTAAACTAAATGAAACACTGAAGGAGTATATAAACTCAAATAGCAAAAGGCTGGAAAAATGGAAGAAGCATTAAACAGATATTCAGATGAGCTGATAAAACTGCAAAAAGCAGAGGTCAAATGAAGAAGTATTAGACTGATCAAGAAGAGATGTTTCAAAAAATGGTAGAATTAGAAGACAGAGCACATAGGGAAAACCTGAGATTTTCTGTGTACCAGAGAAATTGGAAGAAATGGACCATATTAATTTTATGAAAGCACAAATAAGCAACTGGACTGGTACTCCACAGCAGAAGTTGTTAATTTAAAGTACACGTCATGTGTATGCTCGAAATTAGCCATGAGAAAGCAGCCAAGATCTCCAATAGCAAAAATGCAATCCTACCAGCAGAATGAGTCATTTCTGACAAAACTGTGGCAGAAGGACAAAGTACTAAAAGATGGAGACAGTAGAGTGTTTGTGGAAAATGATTACTCACAGTACATCAGGCAGAAGAAGAGTAAATTTATTCCAGCAATCAGGAAATATTGAGAGGTAGGTATGATAGTCAAGCTGCTGCAGCCATCTATCTTCAAAATATTTTTTTCCTGGAGAATCAAAGTAATTTTTTGATGTAAAACATGCTAAAAAGGAAATACAATAGTTTGTCCAACACAAAGTGAGTTATCAGACAGAAGGGGACTCTGCTTCTTATTTGTCTGATAATAAAGCTCAGAGAGAGAGAGACTTTGCCAGTGAAACTTTTTCCAATGTTCCAAAGGAAAATGCCTGAAAGACAGAAAAAAGTACAAGAATTGACTAGAAGACCTAGGGGTACATTAGAAATGACCCAGAGACTGGAGCTTGGAGATGGAGATAAACGGAAGAAAATCAAAAACTCTGAAATTAATGAATAAATGTGGATTACAAACCATTAATCACATTTGTGAATTGTGGATGAAGAAGAAAAACTGGAAATATAGGATTTTTTTTACCCTGTTAAACTTGTAGCAGGCTTCAAAGCATATACACTACTTAATGTCATTACTGTTTGGAAGAACATTAATGAGAGGAGAAGATGAAGGAAAGAGGTAATGGTAAGTAAAACAATTTGTGTTCTTAACACTATATTTACAAAACATGACATGTACTGCATATTACATAGTAAAGCATGTTCGGTTATTTTTGTGTGTTACAGGGATAGTAAAGTAAACAGGTGCCTTTTTTCTTTTTCTTCTTTTATCCATTTGTTTAATTTTAAGAAATTTAAGTACTGCAATGTAAAAAGAGAACAAAGCTTGGAAAAAAAGCATGTTTAAGATAATAGGCTGTAATTTTTGCTTGTTGAGGCGAGGGACAGATTGAAAACATATACATATTGTAATATAAATAAAAGTTATATGCTTTTTCTTATTTTGCATAGGGGAATGACTGGATTAATGCCTTTCACTTGATCTAACAACTAATATTAAGTGGAAGCAAGTAAATAAAAAATACTGAATGTAAGGAAATGTTTTCCTTTAGCAAATAAATGTTTACAGAGCAACATTAGAAGCTTATAGATGAAGCCAACTGTGTATCTGGGTCTCATGTTTCTATGGAGACTGATAAGGCAATAAAAACAGAATATTTTTTTCTTTCAGTGGCTAAAGGATAATGTTTTCTGAAAGCATTCAAGTTGTTTTCTACACCTGGAATATGAATTAAGATAAGAAAAAAACATCAATTAGTGTAAGTAGAAGCACATGTTGTACCATGCGCCTTAGCGTGGATAACCTTCATTATAGATCAATTCAGGCCTGTGAGTTCAGCTGTCAGTCTGGTCCAATTGTTCCTATTAGAAGGGTTAAACTTCATTATTTGAATATATACATAGTTGTGTGTGCTTGTATTAATATGTTATGGGGTGTTCTGGAGCCTGCTTTTTTTTTTTTTTTTTTTTTCGAGTGATTTCATTAAAACAAAAAATCTTGACATAGTTCAAATGGACATGACATGAAACAGCTGTATAAAATATCAACCTGCTAAATATCAGTGTGTGTATGTAACACAAAAGCTGAAACTAGACATTTAAAAAAAAAGCTGTTATACAGAACAGATCACAATAACTTATCATCATAATGGCAACACTTTCCATATTATCTATGAACGTGGATCTCACAGGTATATAGTATATACACAAAAGAATGTGTAATGAACTATATATATATATATATATATATATATATATATATATATATATATATACACACACACACACACACACACACACACACACACACACACACACACACACACATATACATATACTATATACTTGGCTTGTAAAGGCTCCAGGGCCATTAGCTTAGTATATACCTATGAACCTATATTAAGAAATACAGAATGCAAATATCTGTGCTACAGGAGATACATTTGGAAATAACTAATCATGTGAATTTAATAAAGAAAGGATTTCAGGATGGTTATTCAGTGGAATATCTGGGCCAAAGGAAAATGGGAGTACTTATACTAATTGCTAGAGGAGCTCCAATAGTGATAGAAGAGGGAAAAAGATAATAATGGTAAATTTGTAGTAGTAAGGGTATACTGATTAGGGTGGAGGATTAACAAGGATTCTGTTATTGTAGCTAAGGATATGTGGGAAGAGGGAAAACAAAATATAATACAAAACTGAGAAACTGGAAGCTCTGTTTAATGGATATGGATAGCAAGATAGAAACAATGAAAATGTTTTCAGTCCCTTTTGTTTTATACACAACTCTGGCATATTTTAATCAACCAGAGGAGAAGCTTTGGATAGCAATTAATAAAGAGTTGAATGATTTTATCGGGGGGGGGGTACAAAAGTCAAGTGGGATAAGATAATCCTTCCGATAGAACAAGGTAATTTGGGATTACCTGATTTCAAGGGATATTTCAGAGCTACACAGAAAATGCTTTTGCATATAGCACAGTCAGAAAGCTATAATTCAAAGTGGAAAGAAATGATGATGAAATGGGGGGGGGGTCAAGAAATAAGGACCAACTGGGATTTTGAATGCAGATCCTTAAGAAGCATAACAATGGAGAGATGTTAAGGGGTCTGAATGGAGAGATGATAAAATAAGCAAAAGGAGAGAAATATTGCTGGAATTGAATTCATCTTCAAGTCTTGGTGAGTACCTTTATGAGGTGGACCCTGTTTTTCACAAAATCTCACCAAGCCAACACTGATGTATAGGCTGTATTTTATGTAACATGTATCATGGACAGAAGCAGGTAAAAAAATAAAGATAGCTGGGTGCACAAGTCTCAGCATAAAAAAGTGCCCAATCCTGGTAAGCACGTTGGTAGCAAGATTGGAAAAAAATGACAGCATAGAATCCTCAAGGCAAAGAAATATTCCTACAATGGGGCTAGGCCAGGCCGAGGGGGTTGGATGGCCCCCCTGTTATAGAAGAAAGTAGCAGTCCACAAAAACTGATAGGCCAAAAAAGAGCCATACAGAAAATAGAGTAGACTACTGAGGACAAGAAAGAAATGATGCTTTGTTACTATTATGCAAAAAGCCCAGAATTTCCAGACAAAAGATATACGAAAAGATTAAGATAGAAATTAGAGGAAAATAATACTTCCACAAGAAAAACTGTCAGAAGCTTTAAATAAAAATGTGCATTCATTAATATAACAGATCCAAGAAAAGCACTATATAGACCAAGAAACCTTGTGCTGTTTGGTAAAAGAAGTGACTGAGAAAGTACAAAATTTAAAGAACAAAATTTAGAGACATTTGAAGGGTATAAAAAAGAAATATGGACATGGGAAAGAAAGAGATCTGATATGGTGTAATATTTATTCAAAGGAGAAAGCCAAGTTAATCAACACAAAAAGGCAGCCCCAAAGATATTCAAAGTATAGGCTTCCAGATATGGAAAATTTCACAATAAAAAATAAGATCACAAAGAGAGAATGTAGTACAGAAGATTATCCAAGTAGAAGTTAACAAAAATAGAAGCTGAAGTTATGGAATATTTGCAAAGTGAAGGATTCAATGTAGAAATTCTAACACAGGTCATATCACAGCATGATGGAATAACTAGTCCCCAGAATAAGGAGAAACAAGAGGAGCAGGAGACATCTGAAGAAGAAATATGGACATGGGAAAGAAAAAGAGATTTAATATGGTGTAATATTTATGCAAAGGAAAAAGTAAAACTAATAAATGCAAAAAGAGCAGCACCAAAGATATTTGAAGAGAAATACAGACAAAGACATCCAGATATGGAAAATTTCCAATACAAAAAATAAGAAAACAAAGAGGAAAAGTAGGAAAGACGATTATTAATGGAGAAGTCAAAGAAATAGAAACTGAAGTTATGGCTTACCTGCAAAGTGAAGGATTTAGTGTAGATAATTTAACTTGGATAACAACATAACAGGATAGAGCAATGGGCACCAATATTAAGGAGAAACCAGTGGAACAGGAAGCATCTAATCAGTTAATATATGAAGATAATTTGGTTCCTCCCATAGGAAACCAGTACAAAGGTTCAGTTAGAGCTATACAGCAAGAGAAAGCACAGGAAACTTTGGCAACTCTGACACAGTCAATGTCGGGAAGTGAGAGGACAGTGATTTCCTATATGAAAAAGCAATGGATGACACAGGGTGAAACTGAAGAGAACTTGGCACAGGAAGAAGCTATGGAACTTTTATAGAATGTCCACAGAAAACTGGAAACAAAGAATGTGCCCTCAGTTAATAAGAAAATGATCTATGAGAAGAGTTGCTTGATTTAATAGGCATGGATAGACATAGTAAGATCAATGAAAGAAATAGACTGCAGAAGGTCAATAAAACCCAAAAAGTTACAAGTTTGATAAAACAAATGAACACAGTAATTGGGACTATCCATAGAGATTCATGCAACATAATAGAAGTAAATAGGATACACTACTGTGCAGCCAAATTAATAAAGTCCTACCACAAGAATACAGTGAAGTAAGGGAAAGGACAGGTAGAAATCAAATGCCATCATGGAAGTACTGAATAGAGAAAACTAGAAAGCAATTAATACAAGAAGTGTCACTGTTAGAAGAGTATAGAAGAGGGAACACATCAACAAAAATACTCAGATAGACACAATAAAAGCAATGCACAGTATTATAATGGATCAGGATTTATCATGTACTGTCGCAAATAATAAACTAAAATATTAGCAAAGGCAGAAAAATTTAGAAGATACACAGATAAATATAAAGGAAAAGTACAAAATAAGCAATTTATTGATGACCCAAAACGTTTTATAGAGAACTGGGAAACAGGGTAAAAGGAATTGAAAGACCACTAAGAAAAGAAAAATAGATACATTTTGGTGAAATATTTATGAAGATCCTGTGGAATATAACAAAGATGCTAAATGGATAGAAGAAGTAAAAGAAAAAATAAGAAGTTCAAATGTACAGGATATGACATGGGATGAAGTAAAGGTCAGAGAGATTAAAACAAAGTTATGAAAAGCCTCTAATTGGAAAATCCCAGTTCTAGATGCAGTACTTAACTTCTGGCTAAAAGTATTAACATTTTTGCATGCAGATTTAGCCATGAGTAAGAACTATTTATAGGGGCACCACGAACAGACACCAACCTAACATCAGGAAAAACAATGTTCCTACTTAAGAGTGAACCTGCGAGCTACCCTGCAAACTATAGACCAATAACTTGCCTTCCGATGATATATAAACTATACACTGGAACTGATGCCGACAGAGTTTATAGTAATTTAGAAAAAAACTCAATTATGGCAGTAGATCAAATGGGTAATAAAAGAAAGTCATATGGAACAAAGGATCATTTGTCGTTAAATAAAGTCATAGCGGAGAACTGTAAAAAGGGGAAGAATCTAAGTATGGCATGGATAGACTACAAAACAGCATTTGACAGTATCCCACATTCATGGATACAATAGTGCTAACAAATGTATAAGATAAACCCTACACTGATAAACTACATCACAGTGACGATGAAACAGTGGCAAACCACTTTGCAGTTAAGCCACGATAAAGGACAAATTATTATTCCAGGGATAAAAATCCAAAGGGGAATATTCTAAGGTGACTCTTTGTCGCCGCTGCTCTTTTGCCTTGCCCTTAACCCATTAAGATGTCTGCTTAACAGATTAGGTCATGGGTTTAATTTGACTCCCAGAATGCAACAAAATGTTAAGATTTCTCATCTTCTCTTTGTCAATGATTTAAAACCGTATAGTTCATCAGATGAGGAACTGAAAGCACAACTGCTAGTAGTCAAAACTTTATCAGATTATATAAGAATGTCAGTCTTGATAAATGTGCAAAAGCAACCTTTAAAGTAGGAAAGCTGCAGCACCAAGAAAACATCAGTTTGGGGCAAGAATGTGTATAAAAGAAGTTGAGTAAGAGGGAGTGTATAAATATTTGGGAATTGATGAAGGATCAGCAATAAAACATGTACAAATGTCAATAAAACTCAGTAAGGAATATTTTAGAAGACTTAAATTAATCCTGAAAAAAGCATTGACATCTAGGAACAAAATTCAAGCTATAAACCAATTTGCTCTTCCTGTCCTAACTTACAGTTTTGGAGGGATTGATTGGCCCCAAAAGGTGTTGGATAGATTAGATAGGAAGACAAGAAGGATGCTTCATGCTCACCAAATGATTTATAAAATCGGTGCATACCAAGATTACATATCCCCCATTCTGAAGGAAGTATGGACCTACTTGAAACTGATTACATGTACATATCTGCTGACATCACAAGACCCAAACATAGTGAAAGTTTTGAAATATGAGTAGAATAAATCTAAGATGACTTCCCTGCTTAGTCTAGCAGAAATATATCGGTATCAAGCAGCAATGGAAATTAAACCAGAAGATAAAAATCAGGCAGTAACTCAATGTGCTAAAAAACAGAAGAAAGAATATAAGGTGAAGGATCAGATGAGAAGGTAAGAAGTGTGGAAAATGCATAAATATAGTTGCAAGTACAGAAAACCACTGGAACAACCTCATGTTGACCAGGAACAAATGTAGGAATGGTTAAGGAGAGGCAAATTCAAATCAAAAGATGAAAGTTTAATACTGGCTGCCCAAGACAGTGGCTACATACATGTTGGTTTACAAAGTCCATTAAACATGTGGGAGAAACAGACAAATGTAGGTTTTGTAAAACAGAACTGGAAATAGTTGCACACCTTGTTGCTGGTTGTGATATACTAATGGCAGAAGGACTGTATACTGAAAGGCATAATAATATGGCAAGACCTGCACTGGGGATTATGCAAACATTATAATATTAAAGCAGGTGAAAAACACTGGAAACATGAGCTACAAAGCATCATAGAAAATGATAAAGTCTGCATCACATGGGGTCACCCATTACCCACAGTTCAAAAGACAGATGCAAGAAAACCAGATATAGTAGTCCATGAAAAGAAGACAAAAGTAGCATTGATCATTGAAATCACTACACCCAGTGACTACAGTGTCTTGCATACAGAGAGACACAAAGTCATAAAATACCAATATTTGCAGGCAGAAACGAAAGCAATGTGGGAGAAAAATACCCATGCAGTTCCAAGAGTAGTAGGAGCAATGGGTCTTATCACATTTAGATATGTTGCCGATACATGTAACTCCATATGAATTGCAAAAGGAGTTACTACTTGGCACATTGTGGGTGCTGTGAAGAGCACTTCTGGCTGGCATCAAAAATTGAAACAATACTAATTTCATGAACTTTAATCATACTTTGACTTAGGAATGGGGTCAATTCCTTTCATGGTATTAAAAACCCAAAATATTTGGAGAAATTAAAAAAATATATCATATTCATAAAGTAGCAAAAAGTATTCTAAGAACTAAGCTAAAATAGGAATTGGGATTCATGATTCAAGAACATACGAATGCATTCCTTATGAGAAGTTGAAAACAATAAGTTATGGCTTACCAAGGACCTACACTGTTTCCATTAGTGAAATGAGCAGCTAAGTGGGTCATGTGCTGTTCTTGTCATCAGTGTTTATATTTCTATTCAGCTTGATATCGCTTTATATCTTATCCAAAACATATTTCATGTTTTACTTTTAATAGGCAGTTGCTGTGAGTAACATTATAATAAGTATTTCCACATGCTTCAGTGTATCATAGCTTAGTAATAGCAGTCTGTATAAATCCTCATCTGTCAGTGTCATTAGTCTGACAAGTTGTTTGGAAGATTAGAAGTATATGGGTTCTGTCCCCGCACCAAATCCTTGAATTCATGTTATAATACTAATAGTGCAGTGTTGCAGGGGTAGGGGGTGTATTCCAGACATGGGGTCCTTTGTATAAGATGTTAAAGCAATACTATATTTGCCTGAGATAGTGGTAGCTTAGATGAATTTTAAAGATCCCAAAGCACTTATCAAAAGGGAAATTACTCTGATGCCCTCGCTAAATGTTCCCAATCTATATAAATGCCACCTAGTGTCTCCAGCAGAAACAGGCCAAGTGTCTACTGTACCATACCCAATCAACAAAACGTAAATGAGTTAATAAATCTTTACAAAAAAGAATTGATGACCTTGTCATTACAAGCATAGTACCATGGACCTTAGCATTACAAATATAGCACCACCATGTCCTAAATCCATAGTTATTTAATCACTGCAGATCAGACCTGCACTCAGGAGTCAACCCAAAATACCCACAAATCCAACTATCTTCCGGGACTTCTGTAAGGCAAATTTACTATAGCTAGCTGATAACTTGGAGAAGTTTAACACCCCCAAGGACTCAGTAATGAACATTGCCTCATTTGAGGAGGCCTTTTATTTTCACCTCATTGTCTGCATCAAGACATTGGTCCTGATCTATCACAAAAACAGTTCCAAGTTCAGGAACAAAATCCTGTGGTGGAAATCTGGTATAAAGAAACTATATAACAAAAGAAAAAAAAAACTCTGCACTGTAGGAAATAAATTGGAAGCCTCACACTCTGAATCTGAACTTAAAAAGTTAGTTAAATCAAATCTACCAAGTTAAGTATGAACTGAAATTTGCTACCTCTAACAATGACAACCATGAATCCTTTTCAGATATGTCAGAAACATTACAATAGACACCTAGATTTGCACTGACTCAATGCTTAATGATACAACCTAGTCTGTCATAAGAACATAGCCAATATAACAGATACATTTTGTTTTAAATTTTCACCAACCTCCCCAACCCCCCCCTCCCACTTGACATTAGGTCTGCACAACGAGTAGCTACTTCTAAATAAGTCTTAAAGGTTTTCTCTGAGTTAAAAAAATAGTTCAATTGGATCTATGTCCATACATCTGTTGAGTCTCAGCCTCTCATTTGGTCTCATTCTAGACTCATGAAGAAAAACAGTGTCATTCCCCCTCCACAAGGGTGACCCAACTACTTATCCTGGCAGCTATAGGCCAATAACTTTACCAACATTATCTTTAAGATAATGGAACATATCATTACAGACCTCATAATAAAGACATCGGCAGCTTACACACCCTAGACCCAAACCTGTTTGGGTTCATGAAGGGAAAATCCTGTCTGCTAAGCTTAGAAGACTTATTTGAAAAAGTCACCAAGGCATTGGACAAGGGTAAATTTGTGCAAACAGCATACCTAGACCTGGCCAGTACTTTTAATACCATTCCACACGTAGGCATAATACATAGATTAACCAAACTCAATGTAAACTTTTATGTAACCAACTGGATAACAAAATGGCTTACAGACAGAATCCACCAAATTAAGACCAGGAGCACAATCTGCTCTCACACACTCATTACTAGTTGGGATCCTCAGGGCTCTGTACTGGGTCTGCTCTTGTTTGGTGTTTATTTCTCTGACACAGCTGATAAAGTTTGCAAATGACTGCAAACCTGGAGTTATCATCAGTTCTGCAGAAGACTCCCAGATTCTACAAGAGACTTAACACATACATACAAACAAATGCTGCAATAAACAAGATGTAAAAGCAAACGCTAAACAATATAGTATTATGCCATTTGGAAAATGTGAATATCAGTTACCTACCTCCTAAATGATTCTCTCTCCTCAAAATCAATGCAATTTTTAGGGACCTGGGTACTTTTGTAGACGTCTATCACTATATATTGATGCTGGTTAGAAAATCATTCTGCTTTGCTCAGCTCGTTGCCAAAAGTATATCTTATAAGTCCAAAGACATTATCACTTCTTTCTATGCCTCTCTTATCAGACAAATACCAGAATGTAATGCTGTCTTTGGCAGATAACAAACTAAACATGACTCAGTTTGAATGACTCTAACATTTCCTCATTAAAAAATAAAAATAAAAAAATGTCAGAACCTTAATTGCATGATCTACACTGCATTTCTTAAAGGGTACAGACCTCTGCAGGGTGACATCTGCCTAGACTACAAATCTTCAAATAACTCTGCCCTGCATATCCTCTTACATGTTTGTAAAACCTGCAGATTCACAAACACCTTTATGGTACACCTACATTTCTATTGTATAAATCAAACCTGCTAGTGGGATAAATATCGATCATAAAGAACCCCAGTGCTCTGAAATAGACTTTTGTTTTGCTTATGTGCAACACATCTATGATGAATGTATGGAAAACTATGAAGACAGCCCTAGAATATTCCACATTTCTTTATGGGCTGGGTTAGCTAGAAAGTGTGAAATGCACTGATTAGACTGAAATGATCTTCCTAAACAACTGCCCAGTAATAACGTTTGAACCTCTGTATAAGGCAGAGATTTATGAAAAATACAAGATATGTAGTCCAAGGAAGATACAAGGAAGAATTTTTTGACAGAAGTAATTGTAATTGGTTGCAATAAACCACTGGACAGTCAGCTATCCAGTGGTTTATTGGCCGGTAGATTTTCAATATCCTCTGGCTCAGTATACACGCCTGCATTTACAATTAGTATGTCACATTGTTGTGTACTGGCATTGAGGATGGGGACATAGCTGAAGAATGCCTTCTGATTGTCCATAGACTAGGAGACTACACTTTATCTCAAAGTTTGCTGTGGTAGACATAATTAGTCCCCTGAGTTGTTTACTTAATTTGATGAGGGAGATCTTACCATGCTGGGCATTGTTCTTCCTATTCTTGGACATGATTTTCTTTCTTTTGTTATGCTACCTATTTATGTTTGGATCCCACCAGGGTGGCATGCTATTTTGTCCTGTGTTTGTCTAGCAGGTACCAATGCATCTGTACAGCTGTAAACATAATTGTATAAGTTTTTTATGAGCAATTCTACATTCTCAGAAGTGTTCACTGGGCTGAGGTGGGGCTTCAAATTTTACCATGGTGTCAGAAGTAGGAAGTTTGCCTTTGAATAATTCCTAAAAGTTCCAGGGTTAGTTGATGTCCCACATTTATTTTAATTTCAAAGGAGACAGCTTTATGGTAAAACTTGACCAGTGAAAACATTACCCTTGGGGGCTACAACATTCCCCATGTTGGTAAGGGCTACGTCAACAATGCTGGCACCCCTAGTAGATGTATGGAATAGCTGGTCCAGGGCATTCATGTGAGAAATTCCAGGAATTTTTGGGCCTGCAAGTTTGGGGTCATGTATGATTCCCAGTTTATGGTGGGGTAGCTGAAGTTGCCCATGAGTATGGCATTTGGATTGAATGGAGATGACATTTCAGTATGAGGTTTGGATTTCCTGCGTCAAAGTGGTGGTTCTATTGTTCACAAATATATGGTATGGAGTCTTGCTTATGGTGAGTTGTATGTGGAGAAGCTTGTGTTCTTCATATTGCTTGACCAGCCTTGAGGAGTGTATGTTTTTGATGTAAATTGAGGCATTCCCACCCTTTGTCCCTTTCTGTGCAGAAGCTGGTGTAAATATGTGGAAGACATTATCACTCTGTACTGCCAGTGTGTGATCCATAGCTTTAAACCATGTCTCAGTAACTACACAGACCTCTATATTCTCTAGAGTGAATAGAGCTTGGAGAACTTGCAGGGACTGGTTTCTTTTTTTGTTTAGTCTCTTAGCATTGAGCAGTTGGTTCGGGGTGGGAATAATGAGTAAAGATACTTACCTTATAGACACAAGGTACAGGATTTGAATCTCACCTTTAAAGAAAAATTGGCTAGGCTTTAAATGGCCTGCAATAAATATCTCAAAGGTAGCTAGCCTAGTACTTGCCTATGAACCTCAAAACTTATGAGGTAAGAAAATTGAAAAAACAAAGTCAGTTTGTAATGGAAAAGAAACAGAAAAAAAATAGTTTTAATCAGATGGGAGTATGAGGATAGCCATGAGGAAGTTGGAGGTTATTTTAGGTTGTGCTTAAAACTTGCGGAAATGATGTCTTGTTTTGGGGTGAGTGGGATGGATGGAGTTCCACTGTTTATGTAAAGTGTGTCACCTGCATCGTTATGATGCATATTATGTGAGCAGAGATTCATAGGAGGGGATTACTTTTTGAGGATGTTTTATACAGAAGGAAGGTGTTGGATTTGTGTATTATTTTTGGGCAGTAAAGTTAGAAGGTGAAAACCCATCTGCATAATTTGGGGTTGCAATCTTTATGATGGTAAAACTATTACAGAAGTACATAATAGGTTCACAGTTTTACATTCCTATGGTAGATTTTACCTCTCATATTTTGTGTATGAGTAACCCAGAAGTTGGCAGTACAAGGTTATGTTGGGACATTTACTTGTTGCCTATGCCCATAAGGGGCATGGGCGCTAAACTAGGGATGAATTTACAGTTTCCCGACCATTCGTCCAAATTACATTTGAATAGAGTTCATTAGGTAACACAAATTCCTTGTGCAACAATTAGCACTTTAAGTGAGATGGCCCATTTTGTGGCAAAGCATTTTCTATCTGAATAGATGAACAACTTTGCTCAGTATGGCTTTGTTTTCTACTTGGATGGGATGCTCATCCTCATCTGTAGTCCATGACAAGACTGTGCCTGTGCATACATCAGAGGCATCTATGTGAACTAAGAATTGTTTGGAAAGGTCTGGAACTTATAATGCTGGTTCTGAACACAACATATCTTTACTTAACTTAGGCTTGTCTGCTTCAGCCTGCCCATTCGACCACAAGGAAATCATACAGGTTGGTCAGGTCATTCAGGGCAGATTGGTAACAAAATTGGAGAAAATTTGTAATAATAAATTTATGATAATAACTAGCCAGACCGAAAAAAAGTTTCATGCTTCTTAGTGGTTGGCATGGGGCCAGTTTTGTACTGCTTTATTTTTTTCTTCCTGTGGTTTCACTATCCCTTGGTCCATCACATGCCCAAATAGTAAGCTTCTAGCATACTTAACTTGCACATTGCTGGGTTAGCAGTCAGACCAGCTTGATGTAAGCAATCTAATACAGCCTGAACTTTAGGGAGACAACTTTACCAGTCCTCATAAAATATTACCACATCATTCGGAAAGGCCAGTGAATATCTAGTAAGGGGTCTAAGAATTTTTACCACCAGCCTCTGTAATGTTGCAAGTGCTCTAAGGGGTCCAAAAAACAGGGCTGTGCCATAGAATAATTCATCTTGTGTGGAAAATATTATTTTCCTTTGCTTCTGAGGAAGTAGAATATGTCAATAGCCTTTTGTTAGGCCAAAAGGGAACAGATACATAGATTTATCGAGTTTTTCAATCAGTTGTCCAACTGGAGCATGGGATATGAATCAAATTTAGATATTCTATTTATGTGTTTGAAGTCATTGCAAAACCTTACAAACCCATCAGGCTTGGATAAAAGTACATTCAGGCTGTTCCATTTGTTACTGTGGCCTCATGTTTCAGTATTTTCTATACCATTTTCTTAACTACTTGGGTGGTAAGTTGTTAAATTCAGTATAGCTCCAGATTTATAGTGGATATAAAAAGTGTACACACCCCTGTTAAAATGCCAGGTTTTTGTGATATAAAAAAATGAGTCCACAATAAATCATTTCAAAACTTTTCCCACCTTTAATGTGACCTATAACCTGTATAATTCAATTGAAAAACAAACAACTCTGTTGGGAAAATATAAAAAACATACACTAAGTTGGTTGCATAAGTGTGCACACCCTCAAACTAATACTAGTTAAAATTTATTTGCTCTTTCATGTAGCATAGGAAAAATAGATATAGCATCATTTATCCCCAGAGGGAACAAGGAAGGCAGCTATATTCCCTCCAGGCTGGCAGCTATGTTCCCTCCAGGCTGGCAGCTATGTTCCCTCCAGGTAGGCAGCTATGTTCCCTCCAGGCTGGCAGCTATATTCCCTCCGGGGATAAATGATGCTATATCTATTGTTCCTATGCTACATGAAAGAGCAAATACATTTTAACTTAATATTTTTTGTGGAATACAACATGTTTATATATGAATATATATATATATATATATATATATATATATATATATATATATATATAATAGTACAAAAGTTTGTATGATTTTATATTGGCATATTGTATGGTTTTAAAAAAAAGAGAGGGTGGAGTTGCATATTTGTGTGAAGTTGCAATTTTGTGACATCTACTGTGTGGATTGGTTAAGAGAGTTGCCTATTATGTTTTAAATGGTATATAAAGTGCTTTCAGATGGTTGTTTAATTATTCTGATGAAGTCTCTGTTTCAGGAGACGAAAGCGCTTAATTCTCAGTTTTGTAATAAGGAGTGTGAACCTGGAGGAGCCTGGATCGTTCTTTCTAGTGTTTACTAGCAGTTTAAATGCTTACAAATATATTGTGATATAACTAATTTAATCATGTTCTCTGAGTCTATCAACCCTTGCATCTCTCTAAATTCTGCCACAATACAAGCCTGCTAACAGCACAGTGGCAAAAAGCAGATTATGTAGTTCTAAATAGTTATAAGTGCAGCATTATCACATTGCTTAGGGATGTATTCAGGTAAAGCTTGTAGCTAACAGTTATAGGTACAGCACTGCTGTTAGCAACTGTGCAGTATTTTGCTACGCCCCCTTTTCTAGAACATATAAAACACACTAATTCAGACGATATTTTTTTCTTGTTTGCAGGCAAAGAAGCATATTTAGACAAAGGCTTATTTTTAAATCTTGGTGCATGCAAATCTGACTTGGGAGGTGCAATTTCTGTTAACATACATTCAGATAAGACAGCTAGTTATTCATAAAATTTAGAGTCTCTCTTGAACATGCATACCTCTCAACTGTCCAGATTTTTGCTTCATATTTCTGGCCTGTTCCTCATCATATTTGTGGTTTTCTGGAACATCAATGAGGACTGAAGTCAATAAATAATGGCGGGCATTTGTTCATAGGTTCATAGGTTCATAGGTTTATACTAGGCTATCTGCCCTAAGGCATTTATAAGCCTAGCCCAGAGTTTTTGTGGCTTACGCCACCCCTTATGTTAAAAAATACTGTGCCCATTAGTTTGTTGTGCCTCTGTCCAGCAGTGACACAGAGATGATTCCCGGGGTAAACCTACGATCTCCCATCCACTGGTCAAGATTTCTCTTGAACAGAGCCAGCAAGGTGCTCTGCCTCACATGGGCCGGGATTTTATTCCACAACATAGGGAGTCTCTGGGTGACAAATCTATCCCTCCAGCATGTCCTATTTATATCCGTGCTAAGGTTTAAGTCGCTTGCTCTAGTGGATCTGGTAGATTTGGATTTTTTGACGTGGAGCATGTCCATCAATTCTGGGTTGGACATGGCCTTGTATGTCAGGCACAGATCACCTCTGAGCAGAAGGTATGCGACTGAATAGAGCTGGAGTTTCTTCAGTCTGGCAGCATATAACAGATTTTGGAGTCCCTTTATCCTTTTGGTGAGGAACTTTTGGGGTCTCTCCAATTGCTGCAGGTGTCGGGTGAGATACATCCCGAATGGGGCATTGTACTCGATCATTGGTCTGATAAGTGAAGAGTACAGGGGAACAATGACCTCACTTGATCTGGATGTGAATCCCTTCATGATCAGGTGGGCAATGTAGAAGGTTTTTCTAACCACTTTAGCAATGTGAGTGTCAAAAGAAAGGCCACTGTCAACCTGGGTCCCCAGGTCCCTGATAACCTCTTCTGTGCTTAGTGGATTGTCACCTATATGGTAGCTTGGGGTTACCTTGTTTTTCCCGAAGGGTATGACTATACATTTTTTGGCATTTAACTTCAGGCCATGGCTCTGGCACCAGCTATCAGTTTCCGTGAGACCCCTCTGAAGGATATCTGTGTCCGATGTACTTTCCACTATGGCTCCCAGTTTGCAGTCATCTGCAAACTTTGTCAGCCATAGTCCTCCTATGTTAGCCTGTACTTCTGAGAAGTAGATGCCGAACAACAGGGGCCAAGGACTGAGCCCTGTGGGACACCACTTGTGACCGGCTTGGAGTCTGACATGGCGCCAGCTACTCTAACCCTGTGGGTTCTGTCCTTTAGCCAGTTTGCAACCCATCTTGTGGCATATGGGTTTACATTTAAGCTGGTAAGTTTCTCTATAATACCCGAGTGGGGTATTGTGTCGAAAGCTTTTGCAAGGTCAAGGTAGGCTGTATGGACTGCCTTTCCCTCATCAATGGCCTTGGTGACTGTTTCGAAGAAGTCGACCAAGTTCAAAAGGCATGATCTGCCCTTGACAAAGCCAAACTGGGTCGGGTCCAATGTCTGCAAGTCCCCTATGTCTTTGTTTATGAGTTCCATTATGATCCTCTCCATAGCTTTGCAGGCCAGGCTTGTTAAGCTTATGGGGTGGTAATTACCAGTGTCCGTAGAGGCACCATCTTTGTGGAGTGGGACCACAGTTGCCGTACGCCACTCCTTGGGCACGTATCCTGTGGTAAGGCTAAGATTAAACAGCTGCCTTATGTGCGGGTTTAGTTCCTCATTGAGTTCGTGTAGCACACAGCCAGGGACACCATCCGGTCCCATTGATGCTGTGTTTTTAGCTTTAGAGAGAGCAGCTTTCACCTGCGCATTGGAGATGTCTGGGAGGCTGCACTCCGCTGGGATAGTTATCTCTCCTTTTGGGGAGAGGGGTGAAGTTTGCACTGAACCTGTCTGCCAGTATGTTGGCAATGTCTGTGGGTTCAGTGATTTTTGTATCATTTTGGATTAATTCTGAGCATATCTGGGAGTTTCCACCCAGGTTTCTAACATAGCTGAAGAAGGCCTTATGATTGTCTTTTGAATCTATGGCAATTTTTCTCTCAAAGTTGGCCTTGGATGATTTTATGAGTGCTCGTATTTTTTACTAATAATGATCAAAGGTGTCTTCTCTTTTATGGATTTTGCTCTATCATGTAACAGCTTTCTCTTCTTATTGTAAAGTTTGTTTATGGCTGGGGTCCACCAGACTGGACGTTTGCCCTTGGTGGAAAGAGTCTTGGTTTTATTAGGGATTGCCTGATCCATGCAGTCCTGGAGGTGTTCATAGAAGGCATTTGTAAGGGCTTCCGCAGCTTGGGTTGTGGTTTCCACTGGCTCGGGGGCCTTGAAGGATACCACACCAGTCTTGAGTAGTGTGAAGTTTGCTTTAGAGAAGTTCTCTTGTGCTAAGGGTTTGAGAGGTATGCCACTATGTTAAAATACAAGGGAGTGTCATTTTTAAATTTATCTACAGCCACAAGTTCTAGAATTTGACAAACATTGTTTCCACAAAGTTCTGTCCACAGTTTCAAAATATGTAGTACATCAATCATCTCTGATTTAAGTGGTCTGTTTGTACTGTATGCCCAGCTGTGAAATTTAAGTGATTGTGCCTTAGGTGACAACCAGCCCTAGACAGAATTTCCTATTTCAGTTTCTGGCAGTGGTATACATCAGTGTCCTCAATATCCACATATGCTTTTTTTGTAAGTCCCTAGGTAGACTGAGGACAATATTCTGGTCCAGTCTGCTTGGGGGCATTTTCTTTGCTGTATATCTCTCAAATGCTAACAAATAAGCCCCTATATAATTTTCCATATCAGTTTTTTTCAGAGGTGCATTTTTTGGAACTCTCAGCAAGGTGGATGGTTGGCTTATTATAGTGGTTATTTGTTGTTTCGAATCCGAATAGGTGTTGGTCAGTAGATGTACATCTGTCCTGGAGAGCTGCAATAAAGTTCACTAAAGCCTCAGCTAATTTTTCCATGCTTAGCAGAATACAGAAGCCAGAACCACAGCTAGATCATCAAGTGCCCTGTGAATTTCCATGAACTGGTTCCCCCCTCAACTCAAAGTTGAGGAGCACAAAAAAAAAAAGGTCTTTCAAAGCTGATGACCAAAAAAAATAATCTTCAGTCAGAATGCCAAGCAAAGAATACTTCAACCATGACCACAAAATAAAGTATTTGCATTAATTTCTGAAGCTAGTACAGCACTCTCACCATCACCTGCTGATCGAGCTCCTGACAACTTGTACCTGGAACAGCCACCATCTTTTCCCCACCCTAGTTATGGCTCTGACACAAGCTACAGTTTCAGTACACACTTTCTATATTCATAGAAAATTTTACCAACAGAAAATTTCTTCTTAAAGTAGTTATTATCACTACCATAAGGCTCTATTTTGTCTGAGTAAATCCCCATAATGGCACGAGGGTTTTTATGTTTGTTATAGTTTGCAGTGCATGTTGAAAGGAGCCAGTAATACACATCAATTCAATCAGCATCAATTACCACTTTAAGAAATAGTATTGCACTCGTGATGGTTTGTATGCCTTTCTGGGATGAAGAAGAACAACTCGGGCAAAGCATTTACTTTCAGGTAGTCTGATTACTCACAGTTCATAACAAAACTTTACTTATGCCCACAGCATCCACAAATATAGCATGTTGTTGTGCTTGCACTGATAAAACAGTCACTGGAAACAGATTCTCAGTTTTAAGTCGAGGTTTATTTACCTGAAGAACTTAATTTAATTTTTCTTGCCAAAACTGTGGGGAGTAACAAAAAAAATTTACTGAAAGTACAACTAAGCTGTTTCAAACAAATGCAAGTCCACCAAATGCAGTTTATAACAGTATACATAGATTTTTCCAAAGTTCACTACAATTTGGCCTATATAATTTCAGTATTTCTTTATACTGAATATACATTGTTATTCCTTAAGTTGTCCAGTAAAATAAACAGTACTTATGGGATGGGGACCAATATTTTTGCTTCAACAATCCTTACCATACAGAGAAGGTTTATTCCATTAGTTTCTGTTTTATGGGTCAGCCCCAACTCTCAGCCCCTCTTCTCCTCATATAATTCTGAGTATAATGTAAGACCTAGCAATAGGAAAGGAAGAGGCTGTTTATTACTATACAAAATCTTTCTTAAGCCCACCATCCTAGCCAATGCCAACCATACCTCTCAACTGTCCAGATTTTTGCCTCATGTTTTTGGTCTGTTCCTCATAAAATGTGTGGTTTTCTGGCAAATCACTGGGATGATCTGAGGACTGAAGTCACTAAACAATGACACATATGTGGATTTCAGACTTCAAATCCTTCAGAAAATCCATGTTAAAGGTTGACTACATTTAAAAACTTCAACTGGGGAAAGTCTCAAAATATTTAGGAATAATCAATGAATCAACCTATAAACAATCAATAACAACTAATTATCAGCAAGTAATCAATACTATAACAAAATTAACAGAAGCAATGAACACTTTTTTTTTACTTTTGAGAACAGGCTAACACTAATTAAAATGATAGTATTACCAAAGATTGTATACATCAGCCAATCATTGATACGACCCCCATCAAAACAAATTATAAAACAGTTAAACTCCGTTTTAATAAAGTTCTTGTGGCACCCCAAAAAGCCTAGAATCTCCCAACATTGGCATACTTTAGGAGAGAGGTATTGCTTTTCCTATATAGTACATCTATGATTATAAAAACAGTTTACATGTGGCTAGAGTCTTCTTTTACCTCATACTGGAAATCAATTCATGAAACACTGACAACACAAAATAATAAAAATATAATTCAGCCATTTATGAATAGTGATAGAAATGTATTCTTATAGGTTCATAGGTAGATACTAGGCTATTGGCCCGAAGGCCTACGTAAGCCTAGGCAACAAGGTTCCCTGGCTTACGCCACCCCAGAAAGTTATTTTCCTGTGCCACTGTCGAGCAGAGAAACAGAAGTGATCCCCGGGGTATATTTCCTATTTCTCATCAACTCATCAAGATTTTTCTTAAACAGTGCTAATGAAGAACTTTGCTTGACATAGATGGGTAGCCTGTTTCAGAGTATGGGAAGTCTCTGGGACAGGAGTCTATCCATCCAGCATGTCCTGTTTATTGTGGTGACAAGGTTTAGGTCCCTAGAGCATGTAGCTCGGAGGGATTGGGATTTCTTTAGGTGTAGCATGTCCAATAGCTCTGAGTTTGACATAACTTTATATGTTAGGCAGAGATCACCTCGGAATAGGTGATATTCTATGGAGTAAAGCTGGAGTTTTTTGAGACGGTCAGTGTAGGGCATCTATTTGAGGCCAGTATTATAAAAGGTTACTTACTGAATGAAAAACATCAATATATCATCTTTGCTTTTATGAATCACATTCATAGGTTCATAGGTTCATACTAGGCTATCTGCCCTAGGGCATTTATAAGCCTAGCCCGAGTGTGTGTGGCTCTCGCCACCCCTTGGAATGAGAATACTATGCCCATTTAGGGTTTAGTTTACTGTGCCTTTGTCTATTAGTGACACAGAAATGACCCCCGGGGTAAACTTACGATCTCCCATCCACTCGTCAAGATTTCTCTTGAAGAGAGTCAGTGAGGGGCTCTGCCTAACATGGACTGGGATTCTGTTCCAGAGTATAGGGAGCCTCTGGGTTATGAATCTGTCCCTCCAGCACGTCCTATTTATTTCTGTGTTGAGGTTCAAATCTCTCGCTCTGGTGGATTTGGATTTTCTGAGGTGGAGCATGTCCATTAATTCCGGATTGGACATGGCCTTGTATGTCAGACATAGATTGCCTCTGAGTAGGCGGTATGCAACATAATAGAGCTGGAGTTTCTTCAGCCGGGCAGCATATGACATATGTTTGAGACCTTTGATCCTCTTGGTGAGGTACTTTTGGGGTCTTTCTAGCTGCTGCAGGTGTCGGGTAAGGTACATCCCAAATGGGGCATTGTACTCAATTATGGGCCTGATAAGGGAAGAGTATAGGGGCACAATGACCTCTGTTGATCTAGATGTGAATCCTTTCATGATAAGGTGGGTAATATAGAAGGTCTTCCTAACCACCTTGGCAACGTGAGTGTCAAATGAGAGGTTACTGTCAACTTGGGTCCCTAGGTCCCTGAATACTTCTTCCGTACTTAATGGATTACTACCTATGTGGTAATTTGTGGGTACTTTGTTTTTCCCAAAGGGTATGACTATACATTTTTTGGCGTTCAGTTTAAGGCCATGACTCTGGCACCAGTTATCCATTTCTATGAGACATTTCTGAAGGATGCTTGTGTCCACTGGAGTATCAATTATGGTGCCCAGTTTGCAGTCATCTGCAAACTTTGTTAGCCACAATCCTCCTATGTTTGCTTGCACCTCGGAAAAATAAATGCCGAACAAGAGGGGTCCCAGGACCGAGCCCTGTGGGACACCACTTGTGACTGGCTTAGAGTCTGACATGGCTCCAGCAATTCTGACCTTGTGGGCTCTGTCCTTGAGCCAGTTTGCAACCCATCTTATGACATATGGGTTTACATTTAAGCTGGTGAGCTTGTCTATGATGCCCGAGTGGGGTATTGTGTCGAAGGCTTTTGCAAGATCAAGGTAGGCTGTGTGAACTGCCTTACCTTCATCAATGGCCTTAGTGACTGTTTCAAAAAAGTCAACCAGGTTCAAAAGGCAGGATCTGCCCTTGACAAAGCCGAATTGGGTAGGATCCAGTGTCTGTAGGTCCGCAATGTCTTTGTTTATGAGTTCCATAATGATCCTCTCCATAGCTTTGCAGACCAGGCTCGTCAAGCTTATGGGGCAGTAATTTCCAAGGTCCATAGAAGCACCTCCTTTGTGGAGTGGGACCACTGTTGCTGAACGCCATTCTTTGGGTACATATCCTGTAGTAAGGCTAAGATTAAACAGCAGCCTTATGTGCGGGGTTTAGTTCCTCTTGGAGTTCATGTAGCACGCAACCCAGGACACCGTCTGGTCCCATTGATGCTTTGTTTTTAGCTTTGGAGAGGACGGCTCTCACCTGGGCATCTGAGATGTCAGGGAGGCTACACTCTGCTGGGATAGATATTTCTCCTTTTGGGGGGGAGGGGGGAGAGAAATTTGCACTGAACCTGTCTGCCAGTATGTTGGCAATGTCTGTGGGTTCAGTGTATCTTTTGTCATTTTGGACTAACTCTGAGCATATCTGGGAGTTTCCACCCAGGTTTCTAACATAACTAAAGAAGGCCTTGTGATTGTCTTTAGTGTCTTTTGCAATTTTTCTCTCGAAGTTGGCCTTGAATGATTTTATGAGTGATCGTAGTTTTTTGCTAGTACTGATCAGAGATGCCTTCCCTTTTGGGGATTTTGCTCTGTCATGTAGTAGCTTCCTCCTCCTGTTGTAAAGCTTGTTTATGGTTGGGGTCCACCAGACAGGATGCCTGCCTTTGGGGGAATGGGTCTTGGTTTTATTTGGGATTGCATGATCCATGCATTCTTGAAGGTGTCCGTAGAAAGCGTTTATATAGGATTCAGGATTCAGCAGTGTGGGCTGTGGTTTTCACTGGCCCAGGGGCCTTGAAGGATACCACTTCAGTCTTAAGAAGTGTGAAGTCAATTTTTGAGAAATTCTTCACTGTGGTCTTTTGTGTTGGGGGTGGGGGCGGAATGTGGATTTACAGTGAGATTAATTTATGGTCTGATCTCACCAATGAGGGGTATACTTCCGGTGTGGAGCATTGTGTCCCCATGTTTGTGATGATCAGGTCTAGTATATTATCTCCTCTTGTGGGAGTGCTGACTAGTTGTTCCATCACATTTGAGTTTATGAATTCTAGGAACCTTTGGGCTAGGGTGTTGGGGCTTGAGTAATGCTCCCAGTCTATGTTTGGGTAGTTGAAGTCTCCCAATATGATGGTATTTGGAGAGACATTCATACTCTCCAGTGTCTTCAGGAAGGCTGAGTGGGGTTCCTGAGTTTGAGAGGGTGGTCTGTAGCATGCTACAAACTGTAGGGCAGTTTTGCCTATGGTTAGTTGCACCTGGATGGTCTACGATGCTTCGTGCATTGCCACTAACCTGGAGGTGTGGGTATCTTTGATGAATATGGATACTCCCCCTCCTTTTGTGGTTCGGTCCAAGTTTTGAGGCCGAAAAGCATGATATGAGGTATAACCTGGTAATGCTGGGGTGCTCTCAGGAGCCTTGAACCAGGTTTCAGTCACTGCACAGACATCGATGTTCTCCATACTGAGGAGGGCTTCGAGAGCGTGCATCTTGAGGTTTAGACTTCTGGCGTTGAGCAGCATTACCCTTAGTTTTTTCCACTTGTGTTTTCTAGGGAGGTGGGTTTGTCTTTTGAGCCTTGCCTAAAAAAGGCACTATGGGGGTGGCAAGAGCCTTGGCCAATATCCAGAAGCCCAGGGGTGACAGGTGCAAGCCGTCCCTTGCAAATCAGTGTGGCTTGTCAAGCATGTCATCCCAAGCAGACAGACATTGGATCCCCTTAGAATGACACCAGTAATTGAGCCAATTGTTAAAGCTGATCATTTTGTCTTTGTACTGTGGCATCATTCTTGGTGAGGGTAAGATGCTGCTCAGGGTCAGGGTCATACCGGCCTGGGCTACATAATCAGAGAGCTCCTCTATGTCTCTTTTCATGTAGTCCAGGGAGGTACATCTCAAGTCATTCACTTGCATGGACAATGACTGAGTCATATTTGCACTTGCTTTGGAGTGACCTGAGTGCTTGTGTTATGTGGCGGATTCTAGCGCCCGACAGGCAGCTTACTGTAACCTTTTCCTTGTTCAGTCTGGTGAGCGGGACATCAGTGTGTCTGACTATGGAGTCACCTATTACAAGTGTATCAGGCATGTTGTTTGGCCTTAAGGGCTGTGACTGTTTGGCACACTGACTTTGTGAACTATGTGTTGCATGTGCTGTGTTTTGAGGTAGTGGTTGCTTGGATGTCTGCTTTGGAGGCCTCTGTTGCTTTGGTAGATTTTTAATTAGAGCCTCCGAGTATGTTTTTGTGTGTTTATGTGTTTGGTTTGCAGTTGTGATAGGTCTATGTGAGACTGGGTTTGTGGTGAGTGTGGTTACCTTCTCCTCCAGATTGGTTTTGCCAGTACTGAGTCGAGAGAGCTCAGCCTCCAGTTTGGCTATATAGTCGCATCTCTCACATATATTTGTATTTGTTGGGAGGAGGAGAGGGTTGTCTGTGTACATGAGGCAGTTGTAACATTGCCTCAAGATTCCCAGATTCACCAGCTGAACTGGAGAGGACACCAGTAATTGATCCTTCAACATGTTAGAATAGTGTAAGGGATTGCTGTGTAACTGAGTCAGAAAGGACCTACAGGGTAATGGGTATTCAAGGGGATTGTAGGTGGATGTAGTGCTTTCTTTTTTGTTTGAGTGCTTTACTTGTGTATAAATGCTTTAGGAGCAAGTGCTGGGCTTTTTAGATAGAGAATAGACTGTTTAGATTGAAAGTAGAGCAGTTCTAAGGGAAAAACTGAAGAGTAGACTTTGTGGAGCCAGAAATAGTTTAAACTAGATTAACCGGCCCTGCCCGATGCTGCACTATGGGCAACTTCGCTCTAAATCGCGTAAACGTGCGCTAAAGTGGATTTTTAAGCAGGGAACTTCAAAGAGCTAGAAATGGCCCAAAATGGCCAATTACTACAAGATTCTTGTGCTGAGGTCACTCCTTCAGGGACAGATAGGCTGCTCAAGGCTCCCCACTCCCACTGGTGAGCAAATAAACTTCCTTCTATCCAAGTAAGGTAATGGGCAACACAGGAACTATCCCAAAGTCCAGAATACAGCAAAGCCTGTATAGGGGACTATTCTAGTCAGGGAAAGGCGGGAAACAAGGATATTTTTTTCAAGAAGGCAACAGGAAAATGCAGAAAAACAACAGTATATTAAATGCACAGGCTAGCACACTTGAGTGGGCAGCCTCAACAGTTAAATTAAACAAACAAGCTTTAACTTAAGTGCAGGTAATAAGAAACACTAAATACAGTTAAATTAGCAGTTTAACTTTGTTTTCAGCAAGAAAGGAAGGTTGCACATATAGAAACAGCAAAAATATACTTATATCTTGAAAGTAGTCACTTTTTTTGATTCTCTGCTGCTAACACCACTCTGCAGGACCACGAGGAGTTGTTGCTGAGTAGTATAAGCGAAAAAAACACTCACAGGCTGATTTTTAAGCAGGGAACTTCAAAGAGCTAGAAATGGCCTAAAACAACCAATTACTACAAGATTCTTGTGCTGAGGTCACTCCTTCAGGTAGAGATAGGCTACTCAAGGCTCCCCACTCCCACTGGTGAGCAAATAAACATCCTTCTATCCAAGTAAGGTAATGGGCAACACAGGAACTATCCCAAAGTCCAGAATACAGCAAAGCCTGTATAGGAGACTATTCTAGTCAGGAAAGGCGGGAAACAACGATTTTTTTTGTTTCTTGTTTTTTTTTCAGAAGACATCAGGAAAATGCAGAAAAACAACAGTATATTAAATGCACAGGATAGCACACTTGAGTGGGCAGCCTCAACAGTTTAATTAAACAAACAAGCTTTAACTTAAGTGCAGGTAATAAGAAACACTAAATACAGTTAAATTAGCAGTTTAACTTCGTTTTCAGCCAGAAAGGAAGGTCGCACAGGTAGAAACAGCAAAAATATACTTATTCTTATATACTTATACTTCTTATACTTATTCTTTTTTCTTATATTAGTAAAAAAAAACTCATTAACTCAAATTATTTATGTAAAGCTCTGTCAATTATATTATTCCCAATAGCTTACACGAGCAGATGTCTAATATGTTTTAATACCAAAAAAATGATAGAGTTGAAGGTGAATGGGCTTATACATTGGCATCAATTCTTGTCAGGAAACAAAATACATTCTGCAGATTATTTAATTGCAAATACAGCATAGAAAATAATAGTTGGATAGACTTGGAAACATGTAAAGAATTTATACAAGATAAAAATAATGTAACATTCAATATACAAAATACTCAGATTCCCCAAATTTTAAACCTATCTAATATCAGTAGCAAATCATCTAATAATATTTTATTATCAATAATTTACAAAATCCTAAGAAGTGAATTTGCTTTATCTGAGAGCTCATTCTGGTCATATTCAACTAAAATTAATAAAGAAGAATTTTCAGATAATAATAAAAAACTTATATTGAAATCAGCAGTAAAAACAACATGGTCCCCGTACTGGAAAATATTTACATGGAAATTTATGCATAGAAATTTTTTCACACCTCAGAAGACAGCAGCTATTTCTTTCTGAAATTGGTACGCCTTGTTTGCTGTAGCACAAGACTAGATTCAGACTGCAGAATCTAGCTTTGTTTGTATAACTTGAGCAATAATCCAGGCCATCTTTTTCTGGAGAAGGTTCCCTTGCACCTTAGTGGCAGGAGTGTGCAGTTAGAACTTGTCTGATGGAAGACTGCTGGAACAGGTGTCAGTTTTTAGCTTTTTATTGGTTAATTGGTTAATTTGTTAAAATCAGTTTGCTCATTTGCTACTGTTATATTAAAAAAAAATACACTTTATGCATCGCCACTTAGCTAGGGTTAAAATATTCCCGGCTCCATAAAGACTGCTCTTCAAATTTTCCCTTAGAACTAGCCAGTGTTTTAGTTTTAGCACTCAAATCTGTTTCTTTGAGCTCAGCACTTGTTCAGAACTCATTGTAAGCACTAAATAAGCTACAAATTACTACAGCACTCAACTTTCCTTACTTGTCTAGAGGAAAACAGTTTTTAATACTTAATAAATAAGTACCTATCCAGGCATGTCTATGGGTCAGCTCCCGGTGTTTTCTCCTGTCTACTTGATGAATCTGGGCATCTTGGGGCAAAGCAGCAATTGCCTCATTTACACAGACAACCCTCTCCTCCTAACACCCAACACTACAACCTGTAAGAGATGCACTTACCAAACTGGAAGCAAAGCTCTCTTCACCCAAGACTGGACTAGACAGTCAAGATGAGAGGGTAAATACTTGCACCACATCACACTCATCACATATCCCTCAAAACCTACATCACCAAAACACACACATAGAAACACAAAACACACACCAACATTCACGGAGGCTCTCAATAAAAATCTGCCCAAGCAACAGAAACCTCCAAAGCAGAAAGGCAAGCAACCTTCACCCCCCAACACAACCCAAATGACACATAGCCCACAAACTCAGTGTGCCACCCAACCACAGCCCATAGGGCATAACATCATACCCAACACTCTAGTCATAGGTGACTCTGTAGTCAGGCACACTGATGTTCCACTCACCAGGCTAAACAAGGAGAAAGTTACTGTCAGCTGCCTGTCGGATGCCAGGATCCACCACATAACACACGCACTCAGGTCACTCCACAACAAGTAAAAATATGACTCTGTCATTGTCCATGTTGGTGGGAATGACCTGAGACTTACCTCCCTGTACTACATGAAGAGAGACATGGAGGAGCTCTCCGATCTTGTAGCCCAGGCAGGTATGATCCTAGCCCTGAGTAGCATCCTGCCATCACCCACAATGATACCTCAGTACAAGGACAAAATGATTGACTTCAACAATTGGCTAAGCTTCTAGTGTCATTCTAAGGGGATCCAGTATCTGTCTGCCTGGGATGACATGATTGACAGACCACGGTGCTTTGCCAGAGATGGCCTGCACCTGTCGCCCTTGGGATTCCGGATACTGGCTAAGGTTCTTGCCACCCCTATATTGCCTTTTTTAGGCAAGGTTCAAATGACAAATTCACCATCGTAACAGGTACAAGCAAACATAATCTGATGGTAATGCTACTCAATGCTAGAAGTCTAAACCTCAAAATGCACTCACTCGAGGCACTCCTTAAAATGGAGAACATCAACATCTGTGCAGTGACAGAGACCTCATTCAAGGCTCCAGAGAGCACCCCTGCATTACCAGGCTATAATTCATATCACACCTTTCGGCCACCTAACCTGGACCGAAACATTAAAGGCGGAGGCGTGTCCATATTCATTAAGGATATCCACACCTCCAGGCTAGTTGCTCAGCATAATGCATCTGAGATTATCCAAGTGCAACTAACTCTGGGCAAGGCCACAATCCAAAACAGATCCCCCACCATGCCCCAGCATTCCCACTCCTCATTTCTTGATACACTGGAAAATATTAGGTTACAACCGAACACCGTAATAATGGGCGATTTCAACTACCCCACCATTAACTGGGAAAATTACTCATGTACCAACTCTTTTGCTCAATGTTTTCTGGAATTCATAAATTCCAATGCCTTGGATCAACTTATTCACACCCCACCAGGGACAGCAATATCCTAGACCTGGTCATTACCAACATGGGCGACTGATGTTCCACACCAGAGGTCAATTCCTCGTTGGTCAGATCCAACCACAAGCTAATCACCCAAGACATCCACATCTCGTCCCCACCCCCCATTAGGGAAACCACCGTAAAAATGTTTTCCAAAGCCAACTTCGCGCTTCTTAAGACAGAAGTGGCAAACTTCACGACACCCATGCAGATGGACAATAGAGGTACGACTGCTGAATCCTACACAAATGCACTTTATCAGCACTTACACGAGTGCATGGATTGTGCTATCCCTAACAGAACCAAGATGCTATCCTCCAAAAATGGAAGCCAATCTGGTGGTCCCCTGCCATAAACAAACTCTACAACAGAAGAAAGAAATGCTGCTAAAAAGAGTAAAATCCCAAGATTGGAGGAACTCCCTGGTCAGCCTCAGTAAGAAGCTGAGATCCCTCATAAAATCCTCCAAAACTAGTTACGAAAACAAAATCACCACTGTTTCTAAAGACAGTCACAAAGCATTCTATAGCTTTGTCAAGAATCTCAATGGCAACACCCAGATCTGCTCTGAGTTACAGCACAATGGCACTAAATATACAGAAACAACTGATATTGCCAGCATCCTGACAAACAGGTTCAGTGCTAACTTTACCCCCCTCACACCCCCTAAAGGGCCCATCTCTATACTGTAAGAATGCAAAGTTCCTGTAATCATAGCTGCACAGGTAAAAACCACACTCTCCAAAGCCAAGAACACAACATCCATGGGACATGACAACATCCCAGGCTGCGTTCTACATGAACTACAGAATGAACTGGCACCTCACCTAAGTACCATGTTCAATCATAGCCTCACCTCAGGCTTTGTGCCCACTAAATGGCGCACAGCGATGGTTATCCCAATCCACAAAGGGGGATCCACCATGGAGCCCAGGAACTACAGCCCCATTAGCCTGATGAGCCTGGTCTGCAAGGCCATAGAATGTATCATCATGGAACTTATAAACAAAGACACTGGTAATATCCAAACTCTGGACCCCACCCAGTTTGGGTTTGTAAAAGGCAGATCATGTCTCCTAAACCTGATAGACTTCTTTGAAGCAGTCACCAAAGCCATAGGTGAGGGTAAGGTGGTTCACACAGCCTATCTAGATCTCGCCAAGACTTTTGACACCATCCCCCACTCTGGAATTATAGATAAACTCACTAAACTAGGTATAAATCCCTATGTCACAAGATGGGTTGCCAAATGGTTCACAGACAGAACCCACACTGTGAAAGTAGCAGACTCCAAATCCGACTTCAAACCAGTGACAAGTGGAGTACCACAGGGTTCAGTCCTGGGTCCTCTCCTGTTTGGTATCTACTTCTCTGATGTACAGGCTAACACAGAAGGTCTTTGGCTAATGAAGTTCACAAGTGACTGCAAACTAGGAGCCATAATCGAAACTCCTAACAATGTGGACATCCTACAAAAGGGCCTCACTAAGACAGATGCCTGGTGTCAAAGCCATGGCTTTAAGCTCAATACCAAAAAGTGCACTGTCATCCCTTTTGGTAAAAACTCAGTACTCATGAACTACCACATAAGTGGTAGTCTACTTAACACTGAAAGTGTGATAAGAGACCTTGGGACACAGGTGGACAGTAGTCTTTCCTTTGATAATCACATCGCCACAGTAGTCAGAAAATCCTTCTACGTGGCACACCTCATCACAAAAGGTTTCTCATCCAGGAAAAAAAGAGGTAATTGTTCCCCTCTACTCATCACTCATTAGACCCATTATAGAGTACAATGCCCCTTTTGTTATGTACCTCACAAGACATCTACAACAACTGGAAAGGCCACAGAAATACCTCACAAAGAGGATTACCTGCTTCAAACAGATGCCCTATGCAGACCGTCTCAAAAAACTCCAGCTTTACTACGTCGCATATCGCCTACTCAGAGGCGATCTCTGCCTAACATACAAATCTATGTCAAACCCAGAGCTGTTGGACATGCTCCACTTAAAGAAATCCCAATCCCTCCAAGCTATATGCTCTAGGGACCTAAACCTTGTCACCACAATAAACAGAACGTGCTGAGGGATAGATTCCTGTCCCACTGACTTCCCATACTCTGGAACAAACTACCTATCTATATCAAACAAAGCTCCTCATTAGCATTCTTCAAGAAAAATCTTGATGACTGGATGGGAAATAGGAAATTCACCCTGAGGAGCATTTCTGTGGCTCTGCTCGACAGGGGCACAGGAAAATAATTTTCTTGGGTGGCGAAAGCCAGGGTACCTTTTTGGCTAGGCTTATATAGCCTAGTACCTACCTATGAACATATATTTAAATTAGATAACATAAAATGTTGGAGATGTCAGATAGAGATTAATGCTGATTGGCAACATATGGTAACTGGTTGTAAAATAAAAGAGTTCTTCCATTTTGGACTGACTTCAGAAACTTTTGTAGAGCATTGTGGTTGGATAAGTGTAACATCTCAGATTCTCTTACATTATTTGATGCACCTACACCTGAAATGATTTCAGTATCACAAATACCTCTTCTTTGGAGTATTTTAGAATAGCTAGAAAAATCATTACAAAAACTGGAAAACGAAGACTACCATCTCATTCAATAATTAATTTATCTGTTTAGCAAAATTGGTATGGAATAACAAAATCCTCACTATAAGAATGAGAACTAAAACTGTGACACATGAATTATTAGCTTGGAAAAAAATTACAAAGCTTACTAGAAAAATATTAATTATATTAGAAATGTTTTGAATTTTGTTATGGACTTTGTAAATAGTATGTACCTAGTTTCATGATACTGTTAATTAATTATGTAAATGATTATTGTTTTGTTTTAAAATCAAATAAAATGTTTTAAAAAATGCATGGTAAAACAGACCCTGTTACTCTATCAACTTTCTAAGTTTACAATAGCAATATTTAAAATCTGTCCCTATTTTTGGGCACCCCCCCTCCATTTTGTCAGGCTTTGTCCAGATTTCTTGCAGTAAGAGGTTGAGTGGTATGGCCAAGACTGCAACAGACATAGACCCCAACTGAGTCCTTTCTTTGAAATAGTCTCAACAAATTTCAGTAAGAAAAGACTCTGCAGCAAAAACAAACTTCTGATTTTCCTGAGGGACTTCAACATTAACTTTATAGGTGCCCTCTCAAAAGACATTTCTGAATTTCTAGCTAAAAAGGACCTCCTACAGCCAGTCACAGAACCCACCTACCCAAGTCTGCATTCCGACAATCACTCATCTCTTGACCTACTAATCACTAATGAACCAGCAACTGTCTGTAATATTTTCATGTTTCCCTCTGCCTTCAGTGATCACTCACCAGTCATTTTTCAGATCAGCAACCTGTCTGGAAAATCTCTATCCATACTGGTATCCTTCAGATGCCAGTCCACACAAAATATCACCAAGCTGAAATGACATCCGAAAACCTTTAACTGATCTACCATACTGAACATCCAAGATACTAAGATAGCAGTTAGGATACTAGCCCAAATACTTTTCTAATTCCAGGACAATTTTTTTCCAGTAATAAAATGCTTTGTTTAAACAAGAACAAGTACTATGTCTCACCAAATAATTTAAATCTCTTCTCAGACTAATTAATGATGACTAGCGGTCATGGAAAAACAATCCAACCCCTGACAACTATGCTACCTTTACCAAATTCAAGAACTTGGTTAGACAATCCATGTGGAGGCAAAAAGCAAAAACCTCACAAAACCAAGTAACTTTCTGTCTTAAATAAACCCAAACACTTATGTCATGAGGTCAGTCTGCTCACTGGGCACAAATCCTCTGATAGCAAATCCTCTCTAAACCTAATCCTGACGAATCAAGGACCAGTCACCTGTTCTGACTTTGCCACAGAGTTTATCCACCTCCCAACTATCAGCAGCATCTCCATTCTCCTATCTCCTAAAGTCCCCTCCATTCTTCCCCCATTTCTACTTCAAAAAAAGTCCCGCATAAGAAAATCATTAATCCACTTGGAGACACACTCACAGACTGTGCCCCAGGTTCAGACCACTTTTTCATTGGTTTATCTATCACTGCAGGGAATTTGTAACCTAGCCTCTTTATTAAATCTTTAACCTTTGCCTGACACAAAATATAATGCCAGATATCTGGAAAACACTCAATACCCCACTGCCCAAGCAACCTAAACCTCAAAACACCTGGCACTTTCATCCTGTTACAATCCTGCCCACTCTTGACAAGGTGCTAGAAAAGTCATTTATATCCACCTCTCAAGCTACATTCAGCAATACCATTTCCTTACCCTAAAGCAGCATAGGCTCTGGACAAGTCATAATACAATGATAGCATTTTGGTGCCTGACAATATTCTCCTCAACATGCACAGAAGTAACTTGACAGGAGCAGTATTGCCCACAAAAAGCCTTTAACCTTATCAACCACAAACTTGTCCTTTTTTCACTGCAGAATATTGACATAAGAAACATATCCGTCATCTGGTTCCAAGACTTCTTGTCAAATAGATTCTTCAAAGCTAATTTAGGCTCTTCCTTCTCTCAGCCCACATCCCTTTCAATGGGAGTACTCTTAAGGTTTCATCTCAGTTCATTTTCTCTTCTCTATTTTCATTAGCAAGCTACCTCATGACCTTCCTAATTTACAGCTCATCCTCTATGCTGACAATGTGGTACTCTTTAGGTCCAGTGAGAACCACTCTACTATCAAAATACAATTGCAAAATACCTTATCTCCCTTAATTCCTGGTTCATTAACCACAGACTAACACTCAATCCTACAAAAACAAAAATCATGCTATTTCGCACCACACAAAAACTTAAAAAAAAGTCACCAAAGTCACTCAATATTACCACCCTTTGTGGCATACTATAAGAAACAACCAACTCCTTCAAATACCTCAGTTTGTGGCTAAACCAGCCGCTAACATTCAATACTTATATAGAAAAATTAAGGATAAAGGTTAACTCACTTCTCTTCTAGGCCAGAAAAATCTCACAGTACATATTCAAATCAGCTAGGACAGCTATAGGCAAAGGAGTCTTTCTGGCCCAACTTGAATATGGACTACCCATAATAGCCACAGCCTCTAAGAAAAACAAAATCTGTTTCATCTTCCCTAACTCGTCCTCTCATGAGATTCACTGCCTCAAACTCACAAAAGCCAAATGTCTTCTGGTACAGCACAGACAAGTCCTGCTACTAGACTCTCGTGTCTTCAGACTTCTTCAACCTAACTCATTTCCACCATTAGCTTCCAAGCATTATAGTAAACCCGCACTTACATGGCAACCTCAGCTGCTTCTCCCAAGCAACCCCCCTATCCTACGCCCACAAAACCAGGCTTCGCTGCACCAACAACTCTTCTACCATCCTTGCTCCTGAAATATGGTAATCCCACCCCAACCACCTAAAAGAACTACTATCCCTGGTCCCCACCTTCAAAGCCATTGAATAGTACTTGCTACACAGCAGGCCACATTGCCTAAGGGCCTGTCAACCTCTAGTCTTTCTCTCTCTCTCAACTACTAGCTCCTCCTTACTCCCTCATCACACCCTGCCCTAACTCTCATCACATCATAGCATTTCAACTATGATGCAGACCTGAAAAATAATGACATAAATTGTAAAATTTGCATTTCTCTCATAATTGTTATGATTCTGTTAATTGCTACTGTACAGTTTTTGTTATATATTCTTACTTTCTGTTCTGTTTTGATATGTATAGCCTACTACCTTTCTGTTCTGTTTTTCTTCTTCTTACTTTTTCAAGATTTAGGGACAAGACCCAGATTGCCTTTGTCTTTATACATACCCCACTACAGACTTCGCTTCTGAACAATCTCTAGACCCAGAAGTCAGGAATCTAACTTTCTCAAGCAGTAGTAACCATGATATACACAGAGATGAAGCTGCTCCTTACTAGTTGTCATTGAGAGCTCTCTCTGGTTTGCTACCCACCTCACACTCAGAAACTCTGTGTTTCCTTTCCATGACACAACCTCTGCTAAAGACAACCCCAACTGATGTAAAACAGCAAAACACAGAGTCACTACACACACACACACACACACACACACACACACACATATATATATATATATATATATATATATATATATATACACATATACACACACACAGAGGGAGATGCTAAATGTTTTGTCACTGAACTACTCCACTTTGTGCCAATTTAGCATGAAATTCACAAGTGGTGAAGTAGATCAACTTCAGCAGGTATCATAACTGAATATTTTTTCTCTTTGTGGTTGTGTGATCCTGGAGTTATTTTATATAAGCTCTGGGTTGTGGAGGGACAAAACTAACTGCATAAAAGGATTGTTTTGAATGTTTGTGTATGACTACAAATCTAATGCAACTGTTAATTTTGAGATAATTCATAATGTACTCTCTCTCTCTGTCTATATATATATATATATATATATATATATATATATATGTATTATGAAGTTGCTTACCTTAAACATTCACCTCAAACATTTAAAATAATAACAGGCCTAAATCACTTTTCAAGGAGTCCAAACTAAACTAAAGGCTAAATAATCTGTAAATATATTTCCCAATGTTGCATACAAACTGTAAATGAGAAATTAAATCTGTAAAATCCACAAATCAAAATCACCATGGTAGCAGGATACCACAATCTGAACTGCAAACCAACAGATTTAAAAAGTTTTAAACCAATAACCTAAACTGAAAACTAGTATATTCTTAATAGGTATTTAATTCAAAAGTTAAAGATACAAAAATATATGAATATAAAAAGGTAGACAATATGTTTTAAATATATTTGGTAAAGTTATACACTAACTGCAAATCAATAATTATTTATGCAAACTCTACAAGTTTAAATAACTGTAGAATAAACTAGTGTTCAGGACTCCCACAATATAAATCACAAGCCACCAACTGTAAGCATTTGAAAACCAAGTCTAATTTGTAAGCAAACCTGCTGTCTCTTGCACCTGGAATGTGTAAACCTCTGTTATCCTTATTACTGTATGATTTCTGTATAACTGCCTGAGAAGGAACGTGCTGATGTTGTCATATGCCTTCTCATTTATAAATTATACTGCATGGACTAATGACCCCTGTGTACCAGCAGACTGATGCTAAAAAGAAAACCTCATGAGTTACAAAGGCTATCAACTTCCCAAAACGTAAAACAAATTTAAAGCTGGCTCTTTAGGCAGCCTCACTCCCAGGGCCAGAAAACTTGAGCACCTTTCAGCACAGCATCAGAAGTTCTGTTAAGGACCTGATCTTTAGACATCACTTTGCTATTTTTCTGAAAAGGACAGTAATGTAACATTCATACATGTTAAAAACAAGGTGCCCTAATCCCTCTCTTCTATCTCCCTAAAAAGTACCAGTAAAATAATTTTGGTCGGTATTTCACAGTTTAGTAGATTCTAGTAATGTATATTATGTTGTTTGTTGTCTTTGCAGTCATTCCATAATCTGTTATGATTCCTGTAAAAATGTATGCTTTTGTGGTAACGTGGCACTCCATTGTTTGCAGTCATTACATTCATTGTATAGTGTACAATAATTTATGATTAATAGTGCCATTTATAACTTTCTCTTATGCTTTGTAGGTTATAACTTACTTGAATATTTAACCTTCTTCCTATTTATCTCAGGTCATGACTGAAAAGGGTCTGCTTTTTCAGCCCGTGAATAAATGGCTGAACATGTCTATAAATTATTATCCATGGCCAGCAGTCAAGACAGCCAACAAAGTATTAGGCAGAAAAGGCCTGTTACAGATGACAGTAGAAAAATTAATATGTAAATACATTTTAAGCAGGCAGTATACAGGAATGGGTTCTTCTGAACAATAATCCAGCAGTGTATGTAATATTATACCTTGTGGCATTCAGGATATACATTTTTAAGAAGGTTGCAGAACCTGTAATTTATAAAGAAATGAAATAACTTTACATACGCCTTTGTTTAATGTATTGTCAGCTAAGCACCAGTGTAAGATATGCAGTATTAGCATTCATAAGACAAATATTGGGTATCTATGTCTTCAAACCCAGAAGTGATACAAAAATAAAATGCAATGCTTTAGTTATAAATATACTGTAACACAGGAATGAACTTACCCTCCTATCCTTGAGGGCTGAATATGAAAAGCCAATAAGCAAAGGCAGTGAAAGAGATGATTTATTTGTCTTGTCAGACCAAGATTTGATTCATGCAATGAGAAGAGATAATTACAAGTTAAACACTGAGCTGTAAAGAAACTCGCAATCAGACAAATTGGTTACTTTGTGCAATATATGTGATACTACTGTCTATATAACCTTCTAGTAACAGGCTGAGACATTTTGTTATGATTTTATATGCTGTGAATTATTTCACTGGTTCTCAGCTTTGAACCTTTGCACAGCCAAACTAAAGCTGGTTATGTTAGATTGGGAAGAAATGACTATCTTCAACAGTCCATACTATGCTTCCATAGCTTACTACTCCCGCTTCTTAGATGATTTATACATTTTATGGAAAGGGGATAACACCAGTTTCTCAGAATTTCTGGAATTCCAGTAGTGAATTTTTGAAATTCACATCTGAATATAATGAAATAGGGGTGCCATATTTAGATACCTTGGTAAGTGTTGAAAATGGGTGTTTGAAATCTAGAATTTTCAGAAAACCCACCTTTACCAACTCATATTTGGATTATAGGAGTTTCCATCCTATCAATGTAAAAAGGAGCATATACAAAGGCCAGTGTATTAGGGCTATACGAATGACATCTGACTTAGCAGATACCATTTCTGAAATTGAATTTATAACAACTTTGTTTTTGGAGAGAGGTTATGAATTAGAAATTATGAAGGACATCTCTAAGTATGTTATGAGTCAGAGGGGGGGTACATATACATCTTTGCTGGGGAGCAATAACGCCTCAACTACAATAGACCCCCTCATTCAGAAGTCAGAACACCTTAGTACATTAGAGGTTAATCATAATGAAGTAGGTGCCTTAGGGATTAAAGGGCAAATTAATTACAATAGGGCCTGTATTATAGAATATGGGCCATTTAGCCACATTATTAAGAACATAATGTATAACAACTGGCACCTTTTAAGGGATGAAAAAGAAGTAGCAGATATAGTAGGGACAGTTCCACGTTTTATTAATAAAATGGGTAAGAATATCAAAAGCTTGTTGGAGCTAAATATTAGATCCAAAAGATGTTGACAAGTAGATGTGGTTTTTGCAATCAATGCCCCTATATATATGAAAATAGTCCCATTACATTATAGAATCATAACAGGAATAAGTTATTAGCATTCAAAGGGAATTGTAGGACAAAAATGGTAGTGTATATAGCTTTGTGCTCAGTCTGTCCCTCATTTTATATAGGGAAGACTGAGAGAAAGTTTAGACAAAGAATCTACTCTCATCTTTATTGTATAAAAAGGAAGGATGTAAAGAATGCCTTAGCAAGGCATACGGAGGAAAAAGGTGAAGAACATAAATTTAACATTAAAACTATTTAGCATATAGAGAGCTTTACTGGCAGGTATTAACAAATGCCAACACAGCCCCAGGAATCAATGACTTTTGTTGTTATTAAATAATTAATCTTTTGACAGATCCTAATAAGTATAAGCAAGCACACAATATGAGGATTGTCCGTTTGGATACTGTGTATGCTTTTCGTGGGTTGAACCAAACGGTCACTTTTGTTATTTCTGGTAGACTGATAACTCAGTTATTGTTAAGCAGGATTATATGAGCTGCTGCTGCCAAGCTACCACAAAATTGTGAATTGTTACTTAGCAACAGCTGAGAATTTATAAAACCATATTAACGATGATAAGATATTCATCCTGTTGCATGCATACATACAAGGCAGAAAAAATGTGTGATTACTTCTCATTATGACAATTATTATTTTGGAGGTTTCCCCCATCCATGTTTGTTTGTTTGTTTGTTTTTGTTTGTTAGCCAAGAAATTCCAACAGAGTAGAATTAATTAATGAAAAAATAAATAAATTATATATGTACATTTTTTTAAATGCACTGCATATGTTAAAAAAACATGTAGATGGATATAGTTACTGTCTGATTCCATCCAGATTCAGGATTTGGCCATGAAGAAATGATAATACCAAAAGTGGGATGAAAAATGAAATGCCTATTTTCTTGGCAGAAGCTAAGCTGGTCTAATTTCAGAGGAATCACTGTATACGCAGTTCTTTGTTTTTAAACAGCTTTTTAAATTATCACTTAAGACATAGGCAAATACACATTAAATGAAAAGAAAACAAACCATTTTAACATTTTTCCATTTAAATACAATAAACATCAGATATATCTTCTTTGCTACTATCATCAGTACAACATTACAAAAAATTCCTGAATTCCTGCCTTCCCTTAAACCTCACTCATCCTCCTCCTGAACATTATTATGCGTGTATTGTTCCCACAGTTTCCATTTACTTCTACATAATTTGCTCCTTCCCTTTTATCTTTTATAATATTTAGTACCTCAAATGTAGCTGGTGTAGAATTTGATTTCCATTTTCTAGTAATTGCTTTTTTGGCAGCCAACAACTGTATCCACAGTTGTTGATACACTGTGTTACATGCTGTTTCTAGTTATTGTGTTGTTCCTTTCAGCCATTTGGTTGTGGCCAGTCTCCTTGGCAGCTGTCATTTGCCACCATTGGTAACCATTTCCTCAATATAGTAGCTTTGAACTATCTGTTATAGAGCCCCAGGTACATTCTTTGTGGGTCAAGGTTAGCCGATTCAAAAAAAAGGTGAACTAAAGTAATCAATACACCAATTCATTAATGTATTTATTTATAATTTGTTGAATAGGCTATCTCATTTTAAGAGGGACCTAAGGATAAAAGCTCCAGAAAAAAAAATCATCACTTTAACACGGAAAGAAAGTGAAGATGTTTACATAAATGCAGGAAACAAGTGACACAGACATACTAATGTACCATTTGATTTCTTTTTCCTGTGTTTTTCCCCTCACAGATGAGTAGCACTTGCCTTGTCAGTTTGTATACTTTGATTTTGTTACGGGTATATATAGTATACTACAATAACTAAGGGCTGTATTCACCTGGTAATATTCCAAATATTCCATTTGTACTAATAAATTACAAGGTGGAACTATTTTCATTTGTTGCTATTCTTAAGGAAAAAAGTGTGTGACAGAGCTTTGCAAAAATGTTGAAACTTTGTGTTGTGAAACCCTAAAGAGGCAGGACACAAGTTCAAGGTGGCCTTGCCATAGCCCATCCCAGCCTACATCTAAGGACAATGTCAGCAGAGGAGAGGGCAGGAGTTAGACCAGCAGAAAAGATCATCATCAGATGGTTAATGACCCATCTGCCAAGTTCATCTCACCTACCTGTTTGGAGTAAGACTTCCCAGCAGGGAGATCCAACCAGTGAAGGGTACACCAGGGATCAACCAGGGTGAGACATGCAGGTGGAATCCTTTGGCTAGCAGCAAGGAACATAATGGTCAATCATGGGTAAAGAAAATAAACAATATCTTCTTCTTTTGCTTCACTGTTGGCTCTACAAACCACAAGGCACATATAAAGTTAAATTCTCTACCTTCCACTTACAGGATGTCATAATACTTAAAACTAAATAAGTAAATGTGTAGTTGTATTTCATCTGTTCCCTTAGGTGTGGCTGTATGTATTACATATGTTTGAGGAAGATCTGATGGTTTAAAATACTTTGATCACTTTGCAGCTGCTTCAGTAGCTCAGTTGTACAGCAGCTACAGTGGTGATGCAGTGCATCCAGGTTCAAATCCCTGTTGGAGCATGCATTTATTTTAGTTCTATACTCAAGGACTTTGACCAGGGCCTTTGCCTAACAAAGATTCTGAATGATATAACAGTTTACTTGAGGTCTGGGTCAGGGACTTATTAATGCAATCTGTCATTTTTCTTCTTTGTTTCATAATTATGTTAACCACCCACAATATTTACAAAATGCAGTTCATGAATAGTGTATAATGTATATAGTACATCTCCAAAATAATACTAAATTATTAAATTTTACAAAACTGGAGAGGCCAAAAATTGCAAGGGTTACTTTAGACGTGATATATGATTAAAGTATATAAAGTAGTAGATGGCAGAATTCTGTCAGAAAGTATGCTCTGGTAGATATTATTGTGGGGGGGTTGTCACCCCCTCCCCCACAGCCTCCAGTTTAAGAGCTTTGCCTCACACTCCCTGACCTCTATGTATAAAACGTCAACATTACGCTGTCTCAGATATAAAAACAAAATTAAATGCAGGTTCTTTTAACCAAAAACAAAGTTTTGTGGTTTAACCAAAAACACAGCAAGTACCTTTAACACAGTCTTATACAGCTGGGGAACAGTCTCTTTTGGGAGCTCTCTCGGGATTTCTCTGCCAGGAACAAGTTCCAGTTTCTCCTTACAGGTTTGTAGGTCACTACTAGGCTGTTGATCCAGATGACCAATAGTAGCTTAGCCAAAATACTCCAGATCATAAATACATATTGATATGACTAATTTATACCTAGTTTTGACCTCTTTCAATGAGGGCTTGAGGAGCCAGACCGTGTATTTATGACTACCCATCTATTCATCGAATTTATCCTTAAAGAGGTTCAGAGAACTATTTTGCTTTACATCCAAAGGAAGTTTATTCCAAAAGAGAAGGATATATATATATATATATATATATATATATATATATGGGTCTACTTAATAACAGCATACGTCACCGACACCCGGAAGACTGAGGCGGAATGACCGAACAGGTAGGTTATCGAAAACCCGATATCCCGACAGCTGAAAGACCGACAACGGCAGCGTGTGAGCGCAATCCGGTAAGTGTGCGAAAGTGAAAGATTTAGGATTGGGGAGCGGACAGGTAAGTGTACAATAGTGAGGGATTTTAGGTTAGGGTGTGGGAAAGGTGAGTGTGTGGTAGTGTTGGACTTAGGGTTCCGGTAAGGTAAATGTGTGATAGTGACATAGTGTAGTGTAGGGAAGGGTTAAGTGTGTTAGGGTTAGTATGTGGGTGGAGTGAGTGTGCGATAGTGACGGGCTTAATGTTTTAGGGTGGGTTAAGTGAGTTAGGGTTAGGGTGCAGGTAGGGTAAGTGTGCGATAGTGACGGTGTTGAGGTTCAGGGGTGGGTTAAGTGAGTTAGGGTTAGGGTCGGGTTGGGTAAGTGTGCGGTGATGTCGGACGTTAGGGTTTAGGTTAAGGTTAGTGGATATGTTATTGTGTGCAATGTGTAGTTGACGTTTTTTGTGTCGGTGTAGTGGTGTTCGGTTTTTTGAGTTGTTGGTGTTTGTCGGTGTTGTATGTTTTCGGTTGTTTGGGGTCGGTAACTTGTGTGTCGGTGATTCGGAAGTTCGGTGATAGAAAGTAGACCCATATATATATATATATATATATATATATATATATATATATATATATCTTGCAAGTGGGTCCTATTTAGGTTTCAGTGGAAATTAAGATCTCTTGAGTGGGTTTTAATGGTGTTTTTTGTGGATGTGCAGGATTTCAGAATGTCATATAGCACTGGATGCTTCGAGGCCTTGCAGATTAAACAGAGGTCACTCTCAAGAGTCTGTAGGAAACAGAAAAGAGCGATGGTGATTTAAGGCTATCTGAGTACCTCAGCTATGATGTGCTCTTGATTATCTTAGTGAAATGATGTGGTGTTTCAAGCCCAAGTCATATCCTTAGTCAGGTAACATTATACTCCATTATGAGACTGATGAGTGAGTATTAGAGAGGGATGATAACAACCTTCAACCTGGAAGAAATGCACCTGGTAATTAGTCTGGCAAGGTAAAAAGATCTCCTAACAACAGTGGATACATAGTGATCAAAGGATAATTCATTGTCAAAAAAGTGTCTAGGTCCTTAGTAGCTGAATCAACTTTTAAAGAGGTGTCACCTGTGTACATGGGTGCCCAGTTCTACCTATGGACTCCATGTTGCATTTCTTGGCATTTGGCTTTAGGCCGTGATCCAGACACTACTTAATGGTGAGTGATAGTCCCTTCTGAAGAGTCTGGAAGTCAGATGGAGGGATTATGACAGCTCCAATTATGCAGTCATCTGCAAAATAAGTCAACCTCAGGCCCTTGATGTCAGCCTTGAAATCAGAGAAGTAAATACTCCTGATAACTACTCTTCTTAAAGAGAGTGTGCCTCACACATTAATTGATTGAGTTTAGTCAGTTTGCCGGTTTGCTAATCAGCAGGTAACATAGGGGTTTACAATTAGTTTCATTAACTGGTCAATAATACCAGAATGTGGGATGGTATCAAAGGCCTTGGCCAGGTCCAAGTAAGCAGTGTGAATTGATCTGCACAAGTCTAATGCATCAGTGACATGTTTAAAGAAGCCCACAAGCTTCAAGGGGCATGATCTGCCTTTAACAAAGTCAAACTGGCTTGGATCCTGGGTTTTTAGAGTGCCTATGTGCTTGTTAGATGCATTCCACTGCCTTGCTGATAAGGCTGGTAAGGCTTGTAGGTCTCTTGCATCAGTAATGGAGCCCCTTATGGGTGAGATGATTACTAAAGTTCTCCTGTCCTCTGGCACAAGTCCAGTGGAGAGGCTGAGGTTGAATAGCCTTAGTTGTGAGTCTACCAGACAGAGTCTGGTGCTGACAAGAAGGCAGCCTGGCACATTATCAGAACCCATGGAACAAGTATTTTTCGCCTAGGAGAGAGCATTTTAGGACCTGATTGGAAGTGATTACAGGGAGTGGTTGGGATGTGCTAATAAGATGGGGAAAGTTAGGGGACACAGAAGTAAAGTTACAGCTGAATTTATCTGATAATATGTTGGTTATGTCTTCAGGTGATAAGTAAGTGTTGTTATATATTAGCTCTGAGCATTAATGGACATTACCTCTTAGGTTTCAGACATAACTGATGAAGACTTTGTGCTTAGTTTTAAAGGATTTAATTTCTGAGTTCTTTGTTGCTCTTTTTGATTTCATATCTAGATGATAGGTTATTAAGTTTGTTTTTATGGGCTGTGAGTTTCTTCCTTTTGCTGTATTATTTATACTATGGTTCTGCCATAGGGGTTTATTCTTGAATTTGGCATTGTATTTATGGGTTATGTGGACAGATGCTTTGATGCATGTTTTGAGGTAGCTGTAGAAGTTATCCAGAAATGTGGCAGTATGCAAGATGGGGTCACTGAGGTATGGAAGGCAATTAAATTTCATCAGGTCATCAGTCACTGGATTAGGTTTGTCTTAAGCGTAGTCTCTATAGTCAGAAGGGGTTTGTGGTAAGCCACATTTTACCCTTTTAGTAAGTGTTACTAAACAGTGGGAAGATTTCATCAGAGACATCATAACTGTAGGTGTTGCACGTAGGGTGGCAATATTAATGATAACCAGGTCCAATATTTTTGAACCCCTATTTGGGACGTGATGCACTTGATCTTAGGGAGCTAGCATTAACGAAGTCAAGGAATCTTTGTGCATATTTATTTGAGGTGGTGCACATTTCCCACTCAAAGAGGATAATTCAAATCTCCCAAGAAAATAGTGTTTGAAAGCTTGATAGGAAGGGATGTCAGCTTGTTTAGATATGCCTTATGGGCTGCAGGTGACATAGAGGGGGTACAGTAGCTGGATATGATATGATATGATATATGATATGGAGTTCTGTTTACTGTGAAAAGGATATGGAGAAGTTTAAGCTCATTGACCTGGCTTAAGAGTCTGGAGGAATACAAACATGCCTCCTCCAGTGGCACCATCATTTTCCACATTGGATCGGAAAGAGTGGTAGGCATTGAACCCCTGCACTGTGGGGGTGTTACTGCTGATCTGAAACCATGCTTCTGTAACTATGTGGACATCTATATTTTCAAGAGTTATGAATGCCTATAATAACTGCAGTTTCTGGTTTAGACTTCTAGCACTGAACAGTGCTACGTTTATAAACTCTTGATTTTGATTGGCTATGTAGATAATTTAAGGAGACTAACCTTGCCTGAAAAGGTATGACGTGGGAGGAAAAAGCCCTGGCCAATATACACAAACTTTGAGGAGAGAGTTACTGGCCATTCCTAGCAATGCAACCAGGGCTGTCGATCATCTTTTTTCAGCCTTATCCATATATATGGGATCCTTTTAAAATGCCACCAATAACTACGCCAATAACTGAAGTCGGTTATCTTTTGTTTGTACTGTGGCATTGTGCTCATCAGTGGTAGATCCTCCTCAATACTAGTTTCACACCAATTTGAAATGTCTATTCTGAGTGCACTATTATGTCCCTAGTCACATGATCCAGTGAGGTATGTCTCAAGGACATTCACTCCCATGCGTGCAATGACTACGTCATACGTCATATTAGGGTGAAGATAATGGAGTACCCAAGTGACAATGCAAATCATGGTACCTGAGAGACAGCTAGATTTATTACTTAGACTCATTGTTCTAGAGCTGCTGTTCTGAATAAGCCACCTTTCACAAAGGGCAAATGCTCTCTGATTAGGCTTCATTCTGTCCTTGTTTTGTAATACATTCATTGTCTTCTTAAACATTTTTCTCTCACTAATACAGCTAGGCATATTCCTTTTCTTAACTTAACAAGTACAACTTAACAGAAACATTATTTGTTTAAAGAAAGATCACTCTGTTGAATAAAATTGTAGACATTATTTATCTACAATGAACTGTTTATAACACTGATATAGGCATTGTTTACATATTTCATATATTTTAGTTCAGTTGTACTCTTGAAAATTGTGAAAACTGACACACTATAACACACTATATATAAAATCTACCTATATATATGGATATATCGATAAATATAGATATAGGGCTAGATTCAATATAGCCTACACTAAGTGTACACGACATGTATCCACGGACATTCTTATCACATTTTTTGTGCTTTGTAGTCACTCAGAAAACTTACAGTAAGTGTACATGTAGTCTATACTTTGTGGTAATCTTTATGAATCCCTGTCAGTATTTAAAGCTGCAAGAACATCAGTAGGAAAACTAAAATTAGAAGGAAGAAGGTGTGAGTTATGTTTGTGTTGTCTGTTCACTCAGAACTATATGTACATCCAATCTTTACCTGTGTGTGTGTGTATGTGTATATGTATATATATATATATATATATATATATATATATATATATATATATATATATATATATATATATATGTTTTACCTTCATAATGTTGAAAGCACATCTGCAAATGTGCACATAGTCGAACTGTTTCTGCAAATTCTGTACTACCAACATGTCAGAAAGCCGAACAAAACAGCGAACGTCGACATTTCCAACTGCTCCACACCTGAAACAAGTGCTACCATGGGTCAAAAGGGGTGAGATTTTGCAGTTTGGAATATCGGTGTTCATGGTTTTGAGAAGTCGCAGTTCAGAGTTTGTGGGAGTTGTTTCAACAATGTGTCTGTCAACATTATGAAGATAAACATACATATGTTCATTGGTTTATACTATGCTAATGACTGCAGGAGCTTTTTAAATCAAGTCATGCATCCCAAATGTATCTCACAAGTTTAGAAACCTTAATATTATTCTAAGGGATATATAGGCTAGGACTTAGGTGGTCAAGCACTTACAGACTGCTTCTGTCCATTAGGGGCATAAGTGTCAGACCAGGTTGAATTTCTGACTCCCCATCCACTGGTCTAAGTTATGTAATTTGGGGTTTGGGAAGAGCTCTGCTTTACATGAATGAAAAGCCTGTTCCAAAAAGGGTCTTCTCTAAGACACATACCATGTCCCTAGTTATGTTGCAAACAATGTTTAAATCCTAGACTGGGGAAATCTGATGCTATTTGTTTTGTGTTCACACAGAAGGTCTATCAGAGTGGGATCAAGGATGTCTTGTATGCCAGGCATAATCATCCTCAACAGTCTGTAGCAGATTGAGTACAGGGAGAGTCATTCAACACTGGGCATGTTGTTTATACCCTGTATCCCCTTTTGAGGAACCTCTGTGGACATTTCAATTGTTGAGCGTGCCTTGTCAGGTACTGGAGGCAGCAATGTACTCAAGACTGGTCTGATAAGAGCCAGATGCAGTATAAGAATGACATCCTTGGACCTAGATACCCTATTCTTGCTTATAAGTGGGGCATCAAAGAAGTGTTTCTTGACTACTGTAATCACATGATGGTTGAAGGCTGGGTTACTGCCTATACGTGCTAAATCCACTTGTGGTCTACTCTTGGGAGTATGTTATCAATGAGGTAGTTTCCAGGGGTATCAAACTTCCTAATAGATAATAATATGCATTTATTGGCACTGAGTTTTAGGCCATGGCAATGACACCAGTTATTTGTTTGAGTCAACACTTCTTGGAAGATATTAGTGTCTTGGGAGGATTCTGTGACTGCACATAGTTTGCACGCATCTGCAGACTTGGTCATTGCCAGGAAGCCCTTAATGTTGGCCTGACTTCAGAGAAGTAAATGTCAAAAAGGAGCAGACCAAGTATAGAGCCTTGAGGGATTCCACTAGTCATTGGCCTCTTAGTGGAGATGGAATCCCCTATTTAACTCATTGGATCCTATCTAAAAGCTACCTGGCTATATAGTGGATGGCATAGGAGGTTTATATACATAATACTGTGAGGTTGTTCACAATGTCCAGGTGGAGGCATTGTATCAAATGCTTTAGCCATTTCAAGGTAGGCAGCATACACTGGAAAAAATTTAAAAGGAAAAGGGGCCCCGGGGAAAATTTTCCAAAACCCAAGGGGTTTAAAAAAAAAGGGGAGGGCCCCCGGGTTTAAAGGGAAAAGGGCCCATTGTTTTCGCTGAAAAGGGAAAAGGGGGGGGGGGAAAACCCGTTTTGGGGGGTTTCGGTTTAAAAGGCCGGAAACCCGGGGGGGGGGGGGGGGGGGGGGGGGGGGGGGGGGGGAAAAAAAAAAAAAAAAAAAAAAAAAAAAAAAAAACTTGGTTGGGGTTGGGTTTTTTAAAACCGGTTTTCGCCAAAACCCGGGCCCTTTGGAACCGGGGGAAAGGGGGTGTCGGTCCTTTTCCCTGCGTTTTGGTTATTTGTGAAGTCGGAGGATCCGGCGGCATGATATAAGCAAAATCAGAGCCGAAAAACTGTTCTGCAAACTCCGACCGGCGTCTTAAGCGTCCGTCGGTTAAAAGAAGCACAGGCTAAACAAGCTGCTACGGCCGTGGTCTGGGCCTAAACAAGGTAAGCAGTAAGAGTGGAAATCTTTATGAGGTATTTGTTTCCCACAAGTTAAACAGTTATTCACTTTTTCTGACATCGGCTGAGGCAAGAGAGAGTCCCCAGCGGGTACTTAGCTTTTAGAAGTCTTGGTAGTATTCGGTAGTAGTAATCTCTGGTTCTGACCGACCGGCACTTGCGAACAGCTTCTGCTTGGTAGCGGCAAGAAAGACTGAGGAAAATGGCGTCGGCTGATGCCTTTATACCTGAAGAACTGCAGCTATGACGTCGGGTGAAGCGTGACACCAGCCGAAGCCAGACCCAGACTTTGGAATCCGGCCGACCGAGGGGCTGCCTGACGACAGGACTACCCATTTGTAAGGACTGCAGATGCATCCTTGAAGGACATCAACTTTTAAAGAGGTGTCACCTGTGTACATGGGTGCCCAGTTCTACCTATGGACTCCATGTTGCATTTCTTGGCATTTGGCTTTAGGCCATGATCCAGACACTACTTAATGGTGAGTGATAGTCCCTTCTGAAGAGTCTGGAAGTCAGATGGAGGGATTATGACAGCTCCAATTATGCAGTCATCTGCAAAATAAGTCAACCTCAGGCCCTTGATGTCAGCCTTGAAATCAGAGAAGTAAATACTCCTGATAACTACTCTTCTTAAAGAGAGTGTGCCTCACACATTAATTGATTGAGTTTAGTCAGTTTGCCGGTTTGCTAATCAGCAGGTAGCATAGGGGTTTACAATTAGTTTCATTAACTGGTCAATAATACCAGAATGTGGGATGGTATCAAAGGCCTTGGCCAGGTCCAAGTAAGCAGTGTGAATTGATCTGCACAAGTCTAATGCATCAGTGACATGTTTAAAGAAGTCCACAAGCTTCAAGGGGCATGATCTGCCTTTAACAAAGTCAAACTGGCTTGGATCCTGGGTTTTTAGAGTGCCTATGTGCTTGTTAGATGCATTCCACTGCCTTGCTGATAAGGCTGGTAAGGCTTGTAGGTCTCTTGCATCAGTAATGGAGCCCCCTTATGGAGTGAGATGATTACTAAAGTTCTCCTGTCCTCTGGCACAAGTCCAGTGGAGAGGCTGAGGTTGAATAGCCTTAGTTGTGAGTCTACCAGACAGAGTCTGGAGCTGACAAGAAGGCAGCCTGGCACATTATCAGAACCCATGGAACAAGTATTTTTCGCCTAGGAGAGAGCATTTTAGGACCTGATTGGAAGTGATTACAGGGAGTGGTTGGGATGTGCTAATAAGATGGGGAAAGTTAGGGGACACAGAAGTAAAGTTACAGCTGAATTTATCTGATAATATGTTGGTTATGTCTTCAGGGGATAAGTAAGTGTTGTTATATATTAGCTCTGAGCATTAATGGACATTACCTCTTAGGTTTCAGACATAACTGATGAAGACTTTGTGCTTAGTTTTAAAGTATTTAATTTATGAGTTCTTTGTTGCTCTTTTTGATTTCATATCTAGATGATAGATTATTAAGTTTGTTTTTATGGGCTGTGAGTTTCTTCCTTTTGCTGTATAATTTATACTATGGTTCTGCCATAGGGGTTTATTCCTGAATTTGGCATTGTATTTATGGGTTATGTGGACAGATGCTTTGATGCATGTTTTGAGGTAGCTCTAGAAGTTATCCAGAAATGTGGCAGTATGCAAGATGGGGTCACTGAGGTATGGAAGGCAGTTAAATTTCATCAGGTCATCAGTCACTGGATTAGCTTTGTCTTAAGCGTAGTCTCTGTAGTCAGAAGGGGTTTGTGGTAAGCCACATTTTACTCTTTTAGTAAGTGTTACTAAACAGTGGGAAGATTTCATCAGAGACATCATAACTGTAGGTGTTGCACGTAGGGTGGCAATATTAATGATAACCAGGTCCAATATTTTTGAACCCCTATTTGGGACTTGAGGCACTTGATCTTAGGGAGCTAGCATTAATGAAGTCAAGGAATCTTTGTGCATATTTATTTGAGGTGGTGTACATTTCCCACTCAAAAGAGGGATAATTCAAATCTCCCAAGAAAATAGTGTTTGGCTTGATAGGAAGGGATGTCAGCTTGTTTAGATATGCCTTATGGGCTGCAGGTGACATAGAGGGGGTACAGTAGCTGGATATGATATGATATGATATATGATATGGAGTTCTGTTTACTGTGAAAAGGATATGGAGAAGTTTAAGCTCATTGACCTGGCTTAAGAGTCTGGAGAAATACAAACATGCCTCCTCCAGTGGCACCATCATTTTTCACATTGGGTCGGAAAGAGTGGTAGGCATTGAACTCCTGCACTGTGGGGGTGTTACTGCTGATCTGAAACCATGCTTCTGTAACTATGTAGACATCTATATTTTCAAGAGTTATGAATGCCTATAATAACTGCAGCTTCTGGTTTAGACTTCTAGCACTGAACAGTGCTACGTTTATAAACTCTTGATTTTGATTGGCTATGTAGATAATTTAAGGAGACTAACCTTGCCTGAAAAGGTATGACATGGGAGGAAAAACCCCTGGCCAATATACACAAACTTTGAGGAGAGAGTTACTGGCCATTCCTAGCAATGCAACCAGGGCTGTCGATCATCTTTTTTCAGCCTTATCCATATATATGGGATCCTTTTAAAATGCCACCAATAACTAAGCCAATAACTGAAGTCGGTTATCTTTTGTTTGTATTGTGGCATTGTGCTCATCAATGGTAGATCCTCCTCAATACTAGTTTCACACCAATTTGAAATGTCTATTCTGAGTGCACTATTATGCCCCTAGTCATATGATCCAGTGAGGTATGTCTCAAGGACATTCACTCCCATGCGTGCAATGACTACGTCATACGTCATATTAGGGTGAAGATAATGGAGTACCCAAGTGACAATGCAAATCATGGTACCTGAGAGACAGCTAGATTTATTACTTAGACTCATTGTTCTAGAGCTGCTGTTCTGAATAAGCCACCTTTCACAAAGGGCAAATGCTCTCTGATTAGGCTTCATTCTGTCCTTGTTTTGTAATACATTCATTGTCTTCTTAAACATTTTTCTCTCACTAATACAGCTAGGCATATTCCTTTTCTTAACTTAACAAGTACAACTTAACAGAAACATTACTTGTTTAAAGAAAGATCACTTTGTTGAATAAAATTGTAGACATTATTTATCTACAATGAACTGTTTATGACATTGATATAGGCATTGTTTACATATTTCATATATTTTAGTTCAGTTGTACTCTTGAAAATTGTGAAAACTGACACACTATAACACACTATATATAAAATCTACCTATATATATGGATATATCAATAAATATAGATATAGGGCTAGATTCAATATAGCCTACACTGAGTGTACACAACATGTATCCACGGACATTCTTATCACATTTTTTGTGCTTTCTAGTCACTCAGAAAACTTACAGTAAGTGTACATGTAGTCTATACTTTGTGGTAATCTTTATGAATCCCTGTCAGTATTTAAAGCTGCAAGAACATCAGTAGGAAAACTAAAATTAGAAGGAAGAAGGTGTGAGTTATGTTTGTGTTGTCTGTTCACTCAGAACTATATGTACATCCAATCTTTACCTGTGTGTGTGTGTGTGTGTGTGTGTATATATATATATATATATATATATATATATATATATATATATATATATATATATATATATGTTTACCTTCATAATGTTGAAAGCACATCTGCAAATGTGCACATAGTCGAACTGTTTCTGCAAATTCTGTACTACCAACATGTCAGAAAGCTGAACAAAACAGCGAACGTCGACATTTCCAACTGCTCCACACCTGAAACAAGTGCTACCATGGGTCAAAAAGGGGGTGAGATTTTGCAATTTGGAATATCGGTGTTCATGGTTTTGAGAAGTCGCAGTTCAGAGTTTGTGGGAGTTGTTTCAACAATGTGTCTGTCAACATTATGAAGATAAACATATACATATGTTCATTGGTTTATACTATGCTAATGACTGCAGGAGCTTTTTTAAATCAAGTCATGCATCCCAAATGTATCTCACAAGTTTAGAAACCTTAATATTATTCTAAGGGATATATAGGCTAGGACTTAGGTGGTCAAGCACTTACAGACTGCTTCTGTCCATTAGGGGCATAAGTGTCAGACCAGGTTGAATTTCTGACTCCCCATCCACTGGTCTAAGTTATGCTTAATTTGGGGTTTGGGAAGAGCTCTGCTTTACATGAATGAAAAGCCTGTTCCAAAAAAGGGGTCTTCTCTGAGACACATACCATGTCCTAGTTATGTTGCAAACAATGTTTAAATCCCTAGACTGGGGAAATCTGATGCTATTTGTTTTGTGTTCACACAGAAGGTCTATCAGAGTGGGATCCAAGGATGTCTTGTATGCCAGGCATAAATCATCCCTCAACAGTCTGTAGCAGATTGAGTACAGGGAGAGTCATTCAACACTGGGCATGTTGTTTATACCCTGTATCCCCTTTTGAGGAACCTCTGTGGACATTTCAATTGTTGAACGTGCCTTGTCAGGTACAAATGAAGGAGGCATTGTACTCAAAGACTGGTCTGATAAGAGCCAGATGCAGTATAAGAATGACATCCTTGGACCTAGATGCCCTACTCTTGCTTATAAGTGGGGCATCAAAGAAGGGTTTCTTGACTACTGTAATCACATGATGGCTGAAGGCTGGGTTACTGCCTATATACATTACCAAATCCCTTACTTTGTGGTCTACTCTTAGGAGTATGTTATCAATGAGGTAGTTTCCAGGGGTATCAAACTTCCTAATAGATAATAATATGCATTTATTGGCACTGAGCTTTAGGCCATGGCACTGGCACCAGGTATTTGTTTGAGTCAACACTTCTTGGAAGATATTAGTGTCTTGGGAGGATTCTGTGACTGCACATAGTTTGCACTCATCTGCAGACTTGGTCAGCCAGAAGCCCTTAATGTTGGCCTGACTTCAGAGAAGTAAATGTCAAAAAGGAGCAGACCAAGTATAGAGCCTTGAGGGATTCCACTAGTCATTGGCCTCTTAGTGGAGATGGAATCCCCTATTCCAACTCATTGGATCCTATCTAAAAGCTACCTGGCTATATAGTGGATGGCATAGGAGGTTTATACATAATACTGTGAGGTTGTCTACAATGTCCAGGTGAGGCATTGTATCAAATGCTTTGGCCATTTCAAGGTAGGCAGCATACACTATTTTGCCCTCATCCATTGCTTTGATGACTTTATCAAAGAAGTCCACCAGGATGAGTAGGCATGATCTGCCTATTGACAAAACCAAACAGGGTAGAGTCCAGTGTTTGATTTTGTTTCCATGGCTTTCCATATGAAACTAGTCAGACGTACGGGTATGTATTTACCTGGGTCCATAAATGACCCACCTGTGTATAAAGGGATGACAGTTATAGTTCTGTATTCACATGGCACAAATCCTGCCTGGAGGCCACAATTAAATAGTGTATTTAGTGGTTCTGATAGGTTGAGTTTAATTTTAGGAGGCATCCTGGGATATTATCTGGGCCAATCATTGTGGTATTCTTGACCTCAGAGGGCATGCCAAGGACTTTCTGTCTAATGAGACTTGGGGGGTGGGGTATGCTCGATGGTATTTCCTGAGGAATGGCTGGGGTGGAGAGGGGGGGGGATTGGTGGTGAATTTGTCAGACAGTAGATTTGCTATATCTTCCAGCTCGATATATACATAAATATATATATCTGTATAGATAGCTAGATATATGGTCACAGTCATTTGATTGGAAGACCATTTCACTGAATGACAATTTGGATGAAAGTCCATTGTATTGAATGTGGATATACATGGTACTGTAATATAGAAGCAATAATATATAGAAGTGTGTGAAGAAGCTTATGCTGGTGCTTGTGGAGATCAATAAGAAATTGCTGCTGGTGTGGTTTTTATATGTGCGGTAGCACTGGTTCTCTGTCTGTGGTATTTTCACTGTTCTACAGAGTTGTGCAACTGTGGAGTTAGTATATTAAAGTAAATGGGAATGTGGGGTTTGCCACTCCTCATGCTGGATACTGGGGATTGCTGTCCTGCAAAAAGTCTTTTTGAAAACTTTTCCCATGGGTGTTTTTGACTCTATCATGTTTCATTTATTTTGAATTTGATTAAATGGTCTTTCAGTGGCATTGGTTTTAAGCCATTTTACAAAATAACAAGGATGTAAGTAAAACAACAGTTCACATCAAGCACAAATAAAAAAATAAAAGTAAGTGAGCAACGTAACGATAAAGCAATGAGACATTAATAAAAAAGCAAAACTTTGAGGTCACAAACCCTTCATCAGTGCTAACATCATTATTCAATCAGGTACATTTAAATAACATTTCATCCCACAGCACAGCCAATCAAAAACAAGAACAATTAGTCTGTTAGCTTAAAGGCATAGAAACGTTTTCCAAAAAGCATCAATTATATATATAAAAAAATGAAAAATAATAAGAAACAACTATTCGATAAAACATTATTTAATCACTTCAAATAATTCTGCTTATTTTTAAAGCTAGGTTTTAATGTTACAGTTTGATTTAAACCTGTTAATTGATCAGCATACAGCTGTATGATCCATCTGTATTCTCTCAACTCCAGCTTATTATTAAGATCACCTCTCCTGATAGCTCTACCAATAACATCTATAACTCTAAATCTAAATGAATGTAGTGTATTACTTTCATTAATATGTTTTTCTAAAGCATTTGTTAATACATTCCGTTTAATATCTGAGTTATGTTCAATAATTCTGTTCTTAAGTATCCTAGTTGATTTACCAGCATGGAAGCTGGGACAGGAATTGCATGTTGCCAAATATACTATATTCATTGAACTACAGGTTGCAAAACATCTAAAGTTGTATTTCTTGCCAGTTATCTAATGGATATAAATAGGGTCTCTGTTAATGAAATTACAACAGCAATAGGTACCATTTTTATTAAATTGTACATAATGAGAGTTACTCCTCATGCCTTTAGAGCATAATTGTCGCTTAAGACTGGGGCAATTACAGTATGCAAATCGAGGCCTTTCACCAGTTAACTGTTGTAACTCGGGCAAAATTTTCAAAATGCCCTAGTTATCAGATATAATTCTTTTGACTTGCTGACTGCATCTATTATATGTTGTTATATAGCATACAATATTGTTATTATTCACATGGCTGTGAGCTTCAAAATTTTCTACTTCACTATTAAAATATGGTCGGGCTGTGGTACTCCTTAATGAGGTTAACTCATTATAAGAATTGCTTAACATATTGGGCTCATAGCCCCTCTCCAAAAATTATTGTATCATTTCCTGTGTTTGTTTCTGATAACTAGCAAAGTCAGTATTCAATCGACTTGAGCACATCATCTGAGATTTGACTATTCCCTTGAATACATGGGGTGCATTCATGCTTTGTCTGTGTAAATATTTGTTCTTGTGTACTAATTTCTTGTATATTGATGTATGCATATCCAATCCATCATAATAAATGGCAGCATCTAAGAATTCAACCCTTTCCTTGGAACTAGTCATAGAAAATTTCAAAAACTTAGGATTATTATTCAAAAGCTCCAAGTACTGGCTAAGTTCTCAATCAGTGCCATTCCAAATGAAAAAAAAAATATCACCCATGAATCATTTGAAAAAACAAACCTTGTTTGAGAGATGTAAAGAACCATTAAATACAACTTCCTTCGCCCAGTTACTCAAAACCAGTGTAGCTTAAGTATTAGCCACAGAGGTGCCCATAGCCACCCCCAACATCTGGTGATAACATTTATTATTAAACACAAAGATGTTATTCTCCAATGCAATTTCCAATAGCTTACAAATTGTTTCTATCTGTTGACCCCTTATTTGACCTGTTTCTAACAATACATTCCTAATTGTTGATACCCAGTATGCATTTGGTATTACCATAAAGAGAGATTTAATGTCCATCACAACCATTATAAAACATGTCGATGTTCTATGCTTATACCAAAAATTCAGCTGAGTGAGGAAATCAGCAATAGCTTTAATGTAACTTTTTACATACTTGAAATAAGGGCATAAAACAGTTTGTAAATAGATAGAAATAGGCTCAGGTTTCCATCCTGTCCCAGAGACAATAGGTCTCATAGGGGGATTATCTAAATATTTATGCACTTTGGATAGACCATACATTATTGGTATAACAGGAGAGGGTACAGTGAAACAATTAAAGATATCTATATTAATATCATTCATCATCTGTAAGTCATATAGAGTTACATTGACCTTACTAATCATTCTATTAATATCTACATCAGTAATTTCTTTAAAAGTGCTTGAATCAGACAGAAGCAAATATAAGGCCTGAAAGTAGTCCTTCTTATTCATTATAAGGATTGCACTACCCTTGTCAGCTTTTCTTATTACAATATTTTCAAATTTTTTCAACCTAACAAGGGCATTCTGTTCCTCTCCAGGTAAATTATAAAAGTTTCAAAATTTCTAGGTATCATATAGGCATCACAGATGAAGTTCACATACATTATAAAATGCACAAACAACAGGGGGGGCTGTTAGGAACAAAAACACTTTTACGTTTACAACCAGAATTAGATATAGTAATGCTATTCTTAAAAATCAACTTCAAGTCCAACCACTTCTAAATAGTTTAAGTCTGTAAGTGCATCAGCTAAATTATCCACATTCGCTGGTATAAAATTCAACCCCTTTTGGAGCAATGATATATCTGATGCCATTAAATCAATATAATATCTGACAAATTAATTATAGAACAAGCTGGCAGAGTGCCTATTTCTGAATCAACTAGGAGACTTAAGGACAGAATTAGTGAGTATAACTCAGATATTAAACGGAATGTATTAACAAATGCTTTAGCAAAACATATTAATGAAAGTAGTAAACTACATTCATTTACATTTAGAGTTATAGATGTTATTGGTAGAGCTATCAGGAGAGGTGATCTTAATAAGCTGGAGTTGAGAGAATACAGATGGATCATACAGCTATATGCTGATCAATTACCAGGTTTAAATCAAACTGTAACATTAAAACCTAGTTTTAAATATAAGCAGAATTATTTGAAGTGATTAAATAATGTTTTATTGAATAGTTTTCTTTTTTATTATTTTTCATTTTTTTATATATAATTGATACTTTTTGAAAAATGTTTCTATGCCTTTAAGCTTGCTTTTGATTGGCTGTGATGTGGGATGAAATGTTATTTAAATGTACCTGATTGAATAATGATTTTAGCACTGATGAAGGGTTTGTGACCTGAAAGCTTTGCTTTCTTATTACAGTCTCATTATTTTATCATTACGTTGCTCAGTTCCTTTTATTTTGTTGTTTTGTTGTTTGTTGTTTTCAGCCATTTTACCCAGTGAATTATTTTCCAGTGAAATGGTCATTTAGTGAACTGTCATACACACACACACACACACACACACACACACACACACACACACACACACACACATATATATATATATGTGTGTGTGTGTGTGTGTGCATGTATGTGTGTATATGTATATATATATATATATATATATATATATATATATATATATATAGATAGATATATATATAGATAGATAGATATAGATATATTTATAGAGAGAGAAAGATAGAAAGAGAGAGATATACAGTGGATATAAAAGGTTTACACACCCCTGTTAAAATGCCAGTTTTTTGTGATATAAAAAATGAGACCACAATAAATCATTTCAAAACTTTTCCCATCTTTAATGTGACCTATAACATGTGCAATTCAATTGAAAAACAAACAAATCTGTTAAGGGAAAAATATAAAAAATAAAAAAGTACAATAAGCTGGTTGCATAAGTGTGCACACCCTTAAACTAATACTTTGTTGAAGCACCTTCTGATTTGATTACAGCATTCAGTCTTGGTTAGGAGTCTATCAGCATGGCACATCTTGACTTGGCAATATTTGCCCACTCTTCCTTGAAAATGGCGCTCCAAATCTGTCAGATTATGAGAGCATCCCTTCTGCACAGCCCTCTTCAGGTCACCTCACAAATTTTCTATTAGATTTAGGTCTGGGCTTTGGCTGGGCCATTCCAAAACTTTAATTTTCTTTTGGTGAAGCCATTCTTTTGTCAATTTGGATGTATGCGTGGGGTCATTGTTGTGTTGAAAGGTGAAATTCCTCTTCATCTTCAGCTTTCTAGCAGACACCTGAAGGTTTTGGGCCAAAAGTGACTGGTATTTGGAACTGTTCATAATTCCCTCCACCTTGACTAAAGCCCCAGTTCCAGCTAAAGAAAAGCAACCCTAAAACATGATACTGCCACCACCATGCTTCACCGTGGGGTTGGTGTTCTTTTGGTGATGCAAAGTGTTGTTTTTGTGCCAAACGTACCTTTTGTAATTGTGGCCAAAAAGTTCAACCTTGGTATCATCAGGCCATAACACATTTTCCCACATGCTTTTGGGAGACTTGATGTATTGTTTTGCAAATTTTAGCCGGGCCTGGATGTTTTTCTGTTTAAGAAAAGTCTTCCGTCTTGCAAGCCTACCGCATAGCCCAGACATATGGAGAATATGGAAGATTGTTGTCACATGTAGTACACAACCAGTACTTGCAAGAAATTCCTGCAGCTCCTTCAGTGTTGCTGTAGTTCCCTTGGCAGCCTCCCTGAGCAGTTTTCATTTTGTCTTTTCATCAATTTTGGAGGGACGTCCAGTTATTTGCAATGTCACTGTTGTCCCATATTTTCTTCACTTTTTGATGACTGTCTTCACTGTGTTCCATGGTATAGCCAATGCTGTGGAAATTTTTTTGTATCCTTCTCCTGACTGATACTTGTAAGCTCTCTGCAAACCATGACTTTTGCTGTAGCAGGCAACTGAGTAAATGTCAGGAAAATCCTACTAGGACATCTGAACTTTATTTGGGGTTAATCAGAGTCTCTTTAATTGATGGCAGGTGTGTACCCAAGAAGACTGAATGTTGTAATTAAATTAAATTAAAATAAAAAATTATTAGTTTAAGGGTGTGCACACTTATACAATCAGATTATTGTACTTTTTTTATTTTTTATATTTTCCCCTAACAGATTTGTTTGTTTTTCAGTTGAACTGTACAGGTTATAGGTCACATTAAAGGTGGGAAAAGTTTTGAACTGATTTATCGTGGTCTCTCTTTTTAATATCTCAAAAACCTGGCATTTTAACAGGGGTGTGTAAACTTTTCATATCCACTGTATATATAAATATATATATATATATATATATATATATATATATATATATATATATACGCCCACATACTTGCACACTGATGCATTCCATACAGGTAACGCTCCTTTTTCAATGGCATTCTTTGGAGATAAGCTCAAACATAGATGTGTGCACAGCTTGGTATCAAAGATGTATTTGTAGACTATGAACTACTAGTGTGAAAAATACTATTGCTCATGCATTTGTGGTAATTTCATAGTTTAAATATTAAAGTAAACCACATTTTAGCCTTGAAATTATACTTAAAATTCAACACTATAAATCATGCAAAGATTTTCATCAGACAGCTATATTTAGCACATTATCCAGTGCTAATTATAATTAACTATGCAGCCATTAAAGTCACTCTTCCTTCAGAAAAAGGGCAACCTCACTCCAGTAGCCTCAGAATATGGGGTAGTTATCCACACTTAAACTCACACTTGTGCAAACATCCACATACAACACCTTCAGAAAGCACACAAAAATATTGCTACTAAGGCATGCAGAGGAGGAAACCTAGAACCAAACTGCAAGCTGTGTAAGAAACATACTGTGATGCTTTCCTGAAATCTAGGCGCATTCTAATTACACTCAACAGCAATAATACTACTAAACATGGAAATGCAGTCATGCATCACTCTGCCCCTCTGTCTTAAATATATATTTTTTCATATTTCTGATTTCTCGGTTTTCCACTCTCCCTTTCTTGAGTTTTATGTTTGTGGGGGATTTCATCTTCTATAAATAATTCTTCTCACATGACATTCATGATCTAAGCAAAGCTCTTCTTAAATAATTTTGCCTTTATTACAGCTGTCTCCCTTGTCTGCCTGAATTTCTAACAGCTCATAAATCTTCTTGCTTTTCTTCCGGATGATTCCACTGTCAGTTTGACTTTCCAAGAGCAATGCATAGAGTTTGATTGCATTATAGTTAAAAATTTCTTTAGATAGGTAACATTTATTTTGCTTCCAGTAAATATTAATATGGATATTTCTGCATTGCAGATAAATAGTCTCTATATAATTAATTATGACATTTGTATGCTGAATATTTCTTTAAATTAGAATAAAATATATCATATAACATCTCCTCCTCAGAACTGATTTTTATTTAATAAGCAGCATTCACAAAAGTAATAGTGATTTGACAAAAGAAAGCTGACTTGGTATTGCATGGTGAATAAAACTATGGAATTCGCTTTTTTAATATTCCACACACCTTGCAGATTTTACTAATCAAGTAATACTGTTCAAAGTTTAAAGTTTCTTTTCCAAGTAGCTGGCATTGCTTGTTTTTTTGTTAGATTTGTCTATGGTATCATCTCAAACAACCCTGGTATTACCAACCAAGAACACATCTTCTGCATTTAATTAGGGTTGCCACGATTTCAGATGCCCAAAGTGAAACAATTTTTATGGAAATGCAGGATTTTGTAGGACAAACCATACCACCAACCAGTATAAATAACTGAACTTCAGTTCCATCCATCCATCCATCCATCCTCAGCTCCTTTTTCCCATTTTGCACATGAGATTGGGGGGTCACTTCAACAGTGACAATCAGCTCGAGCCAACATTTATACCGCTGAAAATAACTGAAATTCAATTGTTTGCCAAAATAAAAGCTCACTTTTGTAGATAACAGTTTATACTGTTTCATATAATGTTAACATGTTTCATATTCAAAATAAATCTCTTATGAAGCTATTAGTGTAAAGTTAGAAAATATTTTCTGTTCTATAATATCAGGACATTTATAATTTTTCATTATTTTTTTTGCAGGACACAACTGCCCAAATAGGAACTGTCCTCTGTACAAAAAGGACAAGCAGTAGCCCTATATTTAACCTGCAACACATTAAAGACTTTATAAAGTCTTGTTTCTATTCTTCCTTATCAAAAAAAAACTGCCATGTACTGCCTGTTAAAGTTTAATTAGTCTTAATTTGTCTACTTCCTTTGAAGTTAAATATATATGTGGTGTCTGCTACTGCATACGCAGTTACTAGGTAAGCAGTTCAAGAGACCATTAATGGAGCTTGCC